>NW_010361538.1:400375-404000 GCF_000414095.1 Morus notabilis
CAGATATGTTAAGGTTTAAATATTTTAATTAAGAAAGCAATTTTGTATCTTATGTTTATTATAAGACCTTTAAAAAAAAAAAATGTTCCGTAAATTTTAAGAAATTTCAGTAAGTACAAATTAAAAAGTTAGTTACAGTGGCGGCCTCAAAAGAGGGTCGCTACATATACAAAATGGAATGCCAAGCAAGCAACTGGTGGAAGCAAGTAAGAAGAAGGCTTAATGTTGCGGAAATGACTTGGGAGCAGTTTGAAACTCTCTTTAATGAACAATACTTCCCTCAGAGCTACAAGGAACAAAAGGCATTGGAGTTTATGACCTTCCAACAGGGTGATATGACGATAAGGGAATATGAGGCTAAGTTTAATGACTTGTCCCGCTTTGCGCCATCTCTGGTGGAATATGAGCATGTGAAATGCCTGAAGTTTGAGAAAGGCCTGAAACCTAATGTAAGGAGACCCTTAGTGCCTCTAAGGATCTAAAATTTTTGAGGCCTGGTGGATGCTGCTACCAGCGTGGAACAAGATAACTTAGCCTATCAGCAAAGCAAGGAAGCAGCTGCATAAGTTTCTGCTTCGGGTGGGCCACAACGGAGCGGTAGAAGGAATCGGAAGCAAGGGCAGGTCAGTGGAGATGTGATCAGTGGTGGTAGTAGTTCATCTGGGAGTGACATAAATTCTCCCTACTGACCAAAGTGCCATCACTGTGGGCAGATTTGTCATATTAGGAGGAACTGTCCTAATTGGAACCAGCCGCAGACTCAACAGCCCCAGGGTGATGTTTCTTATGGTCAAGAAAGGCCACCGCAGTTCATGCCACCTTACCAGCCACAGCTGCAAATGCCAACATTTTACCCTCATGTGCCAGCATACCGACCGCCTCAGTACACACAGTTTCGACCTCAGGCGCCGGGACCGGTACAGATACCTCTGCCACAACAGTATAAGCCACCGACCCAAAAGCCTAATGTTGGTGATAAAGGGAAAGAAAAAGTGCATGGACAAGCTTACACCCTGACATGAGGCAGTTCTGGAGGCCAGGCCAGTAATACGGTGGTTGAGGGTATGATTCTAATCTCTCATTCTCTTGCTCATGTATTGTTTGATACAGGTGCCACACACTCTTTTATATCAAGTTCTTTTGTTCGGACTTTGAAACTGAAATATGAGAATTTAGAAGTCCCGATGACTTTGAACTCTCCACTAGGGTGTGTGGAGGTAATAAGTGTGTGTAGATCGTGTGAAAGCACGATTAGGGGTGAGTGATTGAGAGCTGATTTGATTATCCTTCTGATGAATCTGTTTGACGTGGTACTCGGAATGAATTGGTTGTCGAAATACGGAGCAATTGTTCATTGCTACCGTAGGAGAGTGACTTTGATGACTAAGTTTGGAGCGGTGATTGCGTATCCGACAGATATGAATCCAATCCTAGGAGAACGACTGTTGAGGTACTGAGTTGGGGAACTGAGGAATCTAGCCTGTTTTTCTTCCCTTCTTGCTTTGGAAGGTGAACCCGAGATAAGTAGAGATAGTGCGAGAATTCCTGTAGTAGATGAGTTCGCAGATGTATTTCCTGAGGATCTACCTGGGTTGCCGCCAGATCGGGAGATTGAATTCTGTATTGATTTGGTTCCGGGAATGACACCTATCTCTATTCCTCCATATCGGATGGCACCTGCGGAAATGAGAGAAGTAAGAAAGCAGCTTGAAGAGCTGACAGGAAAGGGATATATACGGAATAGTAGTTCCCCTTGGGGTGCACCAGTGTTGTTCGTGAAGAAGCACGATGGATCTCTCCGGTTGTGCATAGACTATTATCAGTTAAATAGGGTAACTATGAAGAACAAATACCCACTGCCGAGGATCGATGAGTTATTCGATCAGTTGGGTAGATCACAGTTTTACTCTAAGATTGACTTGAGGTTTGGGTACCATCAGTTGAAAATCAAGGAGGATGATATCCCGAAAACAGCCTTTAGAACTCGATATGGGCACTTCGAGTTTCTTGTAATGCCTTTTAGGCTGACGAATGCCCCGGCTGCATTCATGGATTTAATGAACCGTGTTTTCCAGCCGTACTTGGATCAGTTCGTAATTGTCTTCATTGATGACATCTTGGTGTATTCGAAGACTTGGGAAGAACATGAATAACACTTGAGAATTGTTCTTCAGACTCTTCGTGAGCACCAGTTGTATGCGAAGAAGGAGAAGTGTGACTTCTGGTTGACAGAAGTGAAGTTCCTTGGCCATGTGATATCAGGACAAGGAATTTCTGTGGACCCTTCCAAGATTGAGACTGTACTACAGTGGGAGAGGCCGAAGAATATGGCAGAGATCCGAAGCTTTCTTAGATTCACGGGGTATTATCGACGCTTTGTAAAGGACTTCTCGAGTATTGCTGCACCGATGACTCAGTTGACCAAGAAAGAAGTCAGATTCAAGTGGGACGCTGAGTGTGAACATGCCTTTCAGGAATTGAAGGCAAAACTGACAAGTGCACCAGTTTTGACTTTTCCTAATACCGAGGTGTTGGTCTTCGGATCGAATCCGGATGCGGAAGCGTGGTGGTGCGGGGAAGAGGCGGATCGTGTATAACAAAAATTTTCATAAAACTTTTGAGATACTCTATAGATTATATTAATTTATACACGAATAAATTAATCTCATTAACTTATATATATCAAGAACTCAATCAGGAAAAATACCTGGAAGCCGACTCGGATGATAACTTGAGTTCTTTGACCACGAACAGTCCTTGCTCCAATCTTTGTGTTTAGAAAACCAATGTCTTCCACATCAATTCCTAGAATCCACGAAGACGTGTGTGTGGACACACATGAGACAAAACGGGTTACAAAAAATACTCGAATTTCCACAAATACCAACGCATGCATGATGTGGAATTTTTGGAGAAAAATTTTTTTTTCTTCCTCTCTCTCTTGAGAATTTCGGCCAGCCTTAACTCTTAGGGCTGAAAAATTGTTTCCAAAATTTCTATAGAGAAATTTCGGCTACCTCTAAAATTATGGCAAAAAACCATTCCGAAAATTGTCTCAAAAATAGTATTTATAGAGTAGAAGTCAAACTTCTAGAAAGAATCCAATCTCTATCTCCAATTTGAATTTCGAACCAAAATTCTCCTCTATCCTTTATCCCTTATGGCCGGCCATGCTAGGGATTTCCATCCCTGTGTATGTGGCGCCAATACTGGATAGGGAAGGAAGAGAAAATCATCCTTTATCCTGTAGTCCAATTTTATTTCAAATTCAAATTCAAATTTAAGTCAAACTTAAATTAATTTGAATTCTAAATTGAACAACTTATCAAATAAGTTTAAATGGATAAATCTAGATGTATTCAAATTCAAATTTAAATAATCACATTATTCAAATAATAATTAATTCTCAATTAATTATTTTCAAGTGTTTAATTTTAGAATTCCGTAATTCTAAAATTCCCATTTTGCCCTCTGTGTCTGGCAGAATTACTAGGACGACGCGGGGACTAATGGACCTATAATCCCGAGCTCCAATAAAATTAATAATCAATTAAACACTTTAATCAATTAATTAATTCTATTAATTCCAATAGTTACTCCACTATAAACTTAGAATTGCACTCTC
>NW_010361538.1:404236-420521 GCF_000414095.1 Morus notabilis
CTATATATGACCATCGGTAGACTCAATTAGAATTTCTATACTTAACGGAAATTATTAGAAATTCATATTGTGTCTGTGTCCTTGTTCCACATAATCTCATTATGCGAAATACACTCATTCAATATCTCGCCATATCAACAGTGCGGATAGCACTGTTCCATTCTAAATGTGAATGACATGTATTAATAATGTTTTAATTAAAGATTCCAAACTTTAATTAAATTCATTATGAACATTGCTTTTTGATTATTATCCATAAACATTATCCTCTCGTATATAACACTTATATACAATGTTTAAGGTTACATAAATAATCATGGAATTTTCATTGATATTCATAAAATATTCATAAATATATGCACATAAAATAATGAATAAACTCTTTTATTAAATAAATAATAAATATCATATCACATCTCATGCTTCTAGGACACCATTCCCAACACGAGGAGCCATATGAAGTGTACTCTGACGCCTCGGGGGTTGGGCTTGGTTGTGTTTTGATGCAAGGTGGACGCATGGTAGCTTACGCATCTCGCTAACTGAGACCACATGAACAGAACTACCCCACGCATGACTTGGAATTAGCAGCGGTGATATTTGCTCTGAAGATATGGAGATGTTATCTCTATGGAGCAAGGTTTCAGGTCTTTTCTGATCATAAGAGTCTGAAGTACTTGTTTACTCAGAAAGATCTGAACCTCAGACAGAGGAGGTGGGTGGAGTACATGGAAGATTACGACTTCACGCTACAGTATCATCCGGGAAAAGCTAATGTGGTAGTTGATGCCCTTAGCAGGAAAACGTCGGGGACTTTAGTGTCATTAGCCCTGGAAGACTGGAAGAGAACTGAAGTTGTAAGCGATTATGATCTTCAATACCACAAGGATTATAACTAGACAATGGTGTATAATCTGATCTCTGCACCAACTCTTGTGCAATAAGTCAAGTAAAATCAGTGGCAAGATCCTCATCTCCAAGGAATCTGGGTTCGAATCCAAAATGGAGAGTAGGTTGAGGATTGGATAATCTGAGAGGATGGGACGCTGTACTTTCACGACCGCCTAGTTGTTCCTAAAGTGGATGAGATTAAGAAGGTGATTCTGCATGATGCTCACAAATCGAGGTACGCCATTCATCCGGGAAGTACCAAGATGTACTAGGGCCTGAAGAGACAGTACTGGTAGAGAGGCATAAAGAAAGACTTTCGTGAGCACGTCTCAGAATGTGTAACTTGTCTCCGGATTAAAGCTGAACATCAGAAGTCAGCTGGAGAGTTACAGTCTCTACCTGTTCCGGGATGGAAATGGGAGCACATCACGATGGACTTTCTGATGGAACTACCGAGAACTGAGCACAGACACGATGCCATCTAAGTGGTGGTGGGCAGGTTGACGAAATCTGCTCATTTCATACCGTTTCGTGCGACGTATTCTCAAAAAATTCTGGCTGAATTGTACCTGGAGCATGTCGTGAGGCTTCATAGAGTACCGTTGTCGTTCACGTCCGATCGTGATACGCGTTTCAATGCCAGGTATTGGAAGAGTTTCCAGGAAGCCTTGGGAATAGAATTGAACTTTAGCACAACATTTCATCCTCAGACTGATAGGCAATCTGAAAGAGTTATTCAGATTCTGGAGGATATGGTTCGTGTTTGTATTTTGGATTTTGGCGGGAACTGGAAAAAATACCTGCACCTTGCTGAATTCGCTTACAACAACAGTTATCAGGCCAGTATCGGTATGGCACCGTTCGAGGGTTTGTATGGTCGTCCTTGTAGATCACCTGTCGTTTGGTTGGAACCAGAGGATCAACTCACTACTAGGCCAGAGGTTGTCTAAGAGAATAATGAAAAGATAGATGTGATTCGGGAACGACTGCTAACAGCTCAAAGTCGTCAAAAGAGCTATGCTGACAGAAGGCGTAGGCCTTTGGAATTCCAGGAAGGCGACTTCGTTCTGCTAAAAGTTTCCCTACGCAAGGGAGTTATTCGATTTGGTGTGAAAGGGAAGCTTGCGCTAAGGTACATTCGACCATTCCTGATCGTGCAACGAGTCGGTGTCGTGGCGTATCGTCTTGCCCTGCCGCCTAAGTTATCTCACTTCCATGACGTGTTCTATGTCTCCATGCTTCAAAAATATCAACCTGATCCGGAAGCTGTAGTGCAATGGTATGACGTTCAGATATAGTATGACACGACATACGAGGAGGCACCGGTTCAGATTCTTGACCGGAAGATGAAGAGTCTGCGTCATTGTGAGATTCCATTAGTGAAAGTGTTGTGGTAGCACCATGGAGTTGAGGAAGTGACATGGGAGCTTGAGACGACGATGCAGGAACGGTACCCACATCTGTTTCCACTGTGAGGTGAGTTCTAATTTCGAGGATGAAATTCCTTAAGGGGATAGAGTTGTAACACCCCGAAGAATTAAATTGGATTAATTGAGATAATTAAGAATTATTAGTGTGCCTAATCTGATTTAATTAATTGGTTTTGATTAATAAATATTTCTGACGTGTAATTTAAATAATTCCAAGGTATTTAAATATTCTCAGTAATTTTATTTTAACCCAGAAGTGTGCATGGGCCCATTTTCGGACTGTTTTTTTAATGTTGGTACCTGTCTATTTTCTTTTCTTTTTTTTTTCTTTTTCCTTTCATCCTTTCTTTCTTTTTCTTTTCCTTCCTTCCCGTTCACCCTCTCTCTCACTCTCTCTCATTCTCTCGTTCTCTCACACTCACTTACTCTCGCTCTCTCGTTTTTGCTTCAAATCAACCGGATCTCGAACCAAAGAGGAATTTCAAAGAATTTTCAACCTCAAAAGAAGGATTCAATGTAAGATTTCTAAAAAACCTCTCTTGAAATCCTAAATTTTTGAATTAAAGTTCATTTTTGGTTCGAAATAGAATTTTGATGGATTTTGAGTAAAACTAGGGTAGAAATTGAGGATCTTGGGTTCTTTGAACTTGTTTTAGTACCTAGAACCCGGATTCAGGTGTTGTCCCTTGAGATATTATGATTTGGGACTGGATTTGCAGGTTTTGGAACAGATTTCTGTGAGTTTTCTCGCACTGGTGTTCTTCACAGGTCGACTTGTGCGGTCGACCGGACCGGTTGACCGGAATACATTAGGCCACCGGTCGACCGATGTGGTCGACCAAATTGCACACCACCGGTCGACCGGTGGTGATGCATTGCTCTGTCACCGGTCGACCGGTGTACACGGGGTTTGACCTTGTTTGGCCTGAAATTGCTGTTTTGACCCCTGTTTTCGGGGAGGACCCAAATTAGCTTCATTTGAGGACCTAGAGTCGATGGATTAGCATCTTTAATCCATGTTTTTGAATTAAAACCCTTAGAATTATGATTTGAAACATGAAATTGATTATGGCACACTAATAGGAAATCAAAGGATATGGTTGAGTCTGAATTACTTTAGGAATGAGATTGGAATCCTAAAGTATTGTCGTGTAACAGTGATAGCTGAGGACTCAGACTGAGGGGCTTGAGGAAGCGGAAGTTGGGATAGTGCGCCGTTAGCCACAGGTTTGGTAAATTTGAGGTAGGATATTCCTGATCCCTTTCTTTATTAGCTTGTTTTCAAAGAGTTTTGGCCTTGCAAATGTTTAAAGAAAGACGATTGTTTGCGAAAGAAAATTTTTTTAAAAACCGTGGCTTGTTGTAGTTCACGGAACCCATGGCTTGTTATAGTTCATGGGGACCCACGGCTTGTTGTAGTTCGTGGGATTATAATAACGATTTCATAATGTTTAATGCATGATTTCTTAATGAAAGAGATCTTGCGAACCGGTAAGTCCGCTGATGGCCTAGATAGGATGTGGAGAGTGCATCCTCGGGGGCAGAACCCAAAACCCGACCCGGGAAGGCTTGTGCACTTGGTTGTGTAAGTAATTTGTACAAATTAGTTGCTGATGCCAGTAATACGGTAACTTTCAGTTACATTTCCTTTGAGAAAAAGGATATGAGGTTCCGACTGTTGTGTTGGAGCTGAATGTCTATATTTATTCATTTACTGATTCATGTATTTACTTGTTTATTTATTTACCAAGTTATTTCAAAATATATCCTACTGGGCCTTTCACTCACGTTTTATTGTTTTAAAAATGTTAACCCCTCCCAGGAGACTCTAGGAGCAGTACGGAGTAGCTGAGTGCTACCACCTGATTTTGGAGAGGATTGTGTCATCCTCCCTGTATACCAATGTAAGAATTTGTAAATCCTATAAACTCCTGTACTTGGATTTCTAGACTGTGGATGATGTCTGTAACTGTAATGATTTATTTACTTGGCATGTATGTATTGTAAAGAGGTGTCTTATCTTAACCCTTAACCGAGCCTCCACATCACCACCCCTGATCCGGGGCGTGACACTAATCTTAGGAATCTCTTAGTGCAATATAATGTTAGCAGCGTATAGATAAACGCTCTGACATTTAAAGAGAAAACCCTTAATTTCCTAACACAGAAGAGGAAATTAAAGGGGTAGTATTTTAGTAAAGAAATTCAGATGCAATACTACTTCAGAAGTTGACAAAGACAGAAACTGAAATTTTCTATCAACTAAGTAAATTCCCAAAAGTCAGTATGAAGTAATAAGAATAGCTATAAGAATAGAACACCAATGGGTGATTACCAAGTGTTTACTAAACCTTGCTTATATAAGCAAGATGACATCAAATAAGCAATTAAAAATTTAAGTTAGGTAAGATACTGTTACCGACTTTCGAACTGCAATAAGAAAGGATGTGCAGAATGCTGTGTTAAACCCACAAGTGGGCCAGTACATGAATCTTAAGGTTAAAAAGTGAAAAAGAATTGAAAAAATCAATTCTAGGGTTTTAGAAACAATCAGAATGAAAAACAGACGAAAAATGGGTCCGGAAGGTCGAACTAAGAAAATAGGGATTTCCGACCAATTAGAGTTGACCAAGTCAATTTATTATTGACCAATATGTCACTCTTGAAAAATTAGTTAAGGTTGAATAAAGTTGATCAAGGAGACAAACTGTCTAGAAAATGCAGATAAAACATGTACCGGTTAGGAATTAAACTGAACCAGAAAAGAGATAACCATTAAATATGGATGGTAGAGATTTAAAGTGACGTTTTAGATTAAGGGCTGAGATTTGGCCATTTGGATGATGAGATGGCCGGCCAAGCTTGCACAAGATGCCAAGAAGATATATTTTTAGTAAATATTTACAAAAAAGACCCCAAAAGTTATAAAATTGCATTTAGACCCCTCATTTTCTTCCTCCAACGTGTTTAAGTGTAAAAAATATAATAAAACACTATCTTTTTCATGCCAAAAATCAGTGAGTGTTCATCCAATAGAGAGGAAAAAAATTTACCAAAAGTGACGAAAAATAAGTTTTAAGCGGGAATCGATCGAACTACATAGGATTAGTGACTCTGGAGTTTATTCTTCATTCTTTTAAGGTGGGATTTCATTTTTTCCTCTCCTTTTTTACATTGGCCGAATGGTTTGGATGTGGTAGAGAGTATAGAGAAAGTTTGCTAAATTGATGATTGAATTTCAATTGATAAAGGAATTGAAAGCTTAGTGATTAAAGGATAAATTTTTGGTTGTTAGATTATGTTTCTAGTAACTTTTGGATATGAAAATCCTTTTGAGAAATTGGATAGAACCCTAGAGTATGGTTTCTAAGTTGATTAAATTGTATGACAAAGATTGTTAGTTATGATTAGAAGATGAAGTAACGGATAAAACGAGCTAAAGATAGCTCAGAAAACACATAAAATAAGGCGAAACTCCGCCGAAATTTAGTTTGAGAATTTGAAGTTAAACCTAGTTTGAGTTCTAGAATTTGAGGCTAAACTTGGTTTTAGTTCTAAATAGAAGCTTTAAACTATTTTCTTAGAAAACATTGCATAACTGTTAAAACAATTTTGGTGTTGAACAGAGGAGTTCGTTGAAGTACTCGAAGTATAATCTCAGAAAAGTATATCGATTTCAGACTTTGCCAATAAAAAGTAAGGTTATCAGGATTCAATAAACCTAATCTTTAAATTAGAAACAATGTTTTACAATCCTTTAAGATAGGAAAAGAGAAAGAGAGCCATAAATAGAGAAATTAGACTTTCTTACAAGCTTGCTAAAATAGAATAGTAAGTGATAGTTAATATCACACTCTTAGTGGGTGTTTATTCTTAGAAACAAGAAAGAAAGAGAACAGACTCTTTGGCGAATAGAGGATTCCATTTCCTAAAACAGGTAAGTAGGAATCTCACCTACAGTATAAATAGATTTAAAAATAAACAGTACACATGAATTATATGTGTTTGAGTACATTTCATGTTATAGTATGCTATGCTATGTCATACTGCATACACCTTAATAAGTCAAAAGGAACTTATAAGAATAATCTCAGTTGAGTGTCGTACCAGCCTCTTAGTTGAAAGGTAATCCAGTTTCAGAACCTCCTAGTTGAGGTAATTCAGAGCCTCCTAGATGAGAGGTACTATGGCCCAAGTGAGGCATTCAGTTTAGTTTTAATTACGGAGTCGATGGGGGCCTTATGAACCCTCACGTCCGGTATATCACGCGTAATGGTATGAACACTCAGACCCATCAGTAAGAACGATAAGACTAAATAATAAATCTATGTTAAGAAATCATAATTCAGCATAATCAGTTCATGCATATCATTCATGTGAACTTTAAGTTATTTTGTGAGTAATAGTTCATACTTGCTAAGCAAAAGCTCATTTCAGAGTATTTATATTATAGGTAAGCAACCTACGCATAATGCTTGATGGACTGATGGCAAGGCAGCAGACGAATGGAGTGAAGATCGGGGAATGGATACCGTACATAATTATTTCCGCAATAGTTTAAAGTTTTAAATAGATTTTGTTGAATATGTCTATGAACTTGTATTTTAGAAGTTTGTAATATGCTTGTTAAGTTTGTGTAAGCTAGCAGGATTTTGAGAGGTAAGTATATACCTATGTGTAAATTTATGCTTTAGAAAAGGAATTATTTTTGAAGTATAAACACTTTGCTATGTTCAAAAGTGGAAACCATAATTTATGTCGTTACAGTAAGTTTTAAAAAAATGATATAGCTTTTTAAGAGTAAGAAACTTATGTTCAGAATATTATAGCATTCGTTATAGCATTTTACTTTTTTAAAAAAATGCTACAACATTCTATATAGCTTTTTTTTTTTTAAAAAAAGGTCCCACATATTTTGGAGAGTTTTAATAAATATGTTAAAATTAGTTTCAGTGACGATCACCTAGTAGGGTCGTCTCACTTCCATTCTAGACAAATTAGAATGCTAATTATTGCTAATTGCATGTATATTGAGAATCCATATTTACTATCTCAATTTTCTTGTCTCATTAGCTGTTACTGTACTAATTATTTGTCATGTAATTTAAATTTAGAAATGTGACCCTTGAAACAGAAACAAAATATTAAAAATACTTAAACAATTCACAAAGTATTAAAATTTAATTGGAGGGACAGTTATCAAGAAAAAAAAAACAGAAGATCTTGATTCGTATATAAACCATACATAAACTAGCTCCCTATACCATAGTTTTGGCCCTGTATATACAAAGTCTAAATTCCTATTGACAGTCAAATGCATATAAATTACGCATGGAAAAATATATAAACCACATGATGTCACGTATGACTACTTCCCTCAACATCTAGAAACCATCAAAACATGAAAAATACATTTTCGTCCAAACTTATAATTATACAACCAAGCCAAATTTAATTATCGTCCTAACACAACTATCAACCAAAATTAAGAAAAAAAAAAAAAAAAAAAACTAAAAAGGACATTAAAAATCAAATCCACCAGCATCACCAAAACCCCCATCAAAAGCAGCCGCATCAGAGACCATATCCCCAATCAAAAGCCCACCAATTGCCCCTCCTAGCAAACCGGCCCCTAACCCCATCCCAAACTTGTTACTCTTCTTAGGCCCCTGCTGAGGTGGCGGGTACCCGTACCCCTGCGCGGGCGGGTACCCGTAACTTGGAGTCTGTGTGTACCCGTAACCCGGAGCCTGTGTGTACCCGTAACCCGGCGGTGGCGGTTGGTATACGTACCCTGCCTGAGGCGGCGGGTACCCTGCCCCTCCATACGCCGGTGGAGCTGACGCCGCGGCCGCCGGTGGATACACACCGACGTGTCCTGTAACAGTCGGAGGAGGGTATGAGGGTCCCACCTCCGCCGCCGCCGGGTAAGCCGTGACGGGCTTGTCGGCGGCGGGTTTTCCCGCGGCGTTTTTGCCGAACCTGTAGGAGAAACGGAGCTCGCCTTTCGGCTTTCCGGAGGGTTTTCTCACCTGGTAGCTGACAAACTTCATGGAATTATTGTTTCCTTCGTCTCTGGAGGCGAAAAGCTCCTTGATCGGGACGTTGACTTCGCCGACGTCCTTGTCGCCGAGGCTGCGCTGGGAGACGAGCTTGAAGACGAGGGTGAGGCGGTTGTTTTGGGCCAAGGACTCGTCGATGGTGAAGCTGAGGGGGAAATTCCAGGTGGGGTTTGTGCCGGAGCCGCGGTGGACGTTGGTCTTGGCCTTTTTCTTGGGGTGCTTGGAGTCGCCGGAGATCGAAACGACAGCGTATACGTCCATTTTTGTCACCAGATTTACGTCTTTGAGATCACTGGCTGAGATGACGTTGATCTCTAGAGTACTCTGCTCCATTAGAGAAAGATAGATAGATCGATATAGTTAGAGAGAGAAAGAGAGATATGTAGAGAGAGAAGGGATAGTTCTGGTTGTGGTTGTGGGAAATGCTGAAGAGTTCAACTTGTTTAATAAACTTGTTTAATAATAACGTTTCAAGTTTGGGATGAACCGGCAAATACGTATATAGTATTCTGGATACGTAAGTCAACCCTCTTGGTCATGTGCATTAGGTCGTGGTCATCACAAAATTTTATTAATAGCGTCATAAAAATTTATATATATATGTATAATTATGCAAGTCTTCTATGTGATGAATAATATTTAATCTGAGCCATATAATTTTTCATTGTTACAATTTTGTAAAATTGAATGCAGACGTGATCTTATATGTGTACAATCATTGTATAGAAGTTCGATTCTAAATAAAAAGATAAATTTATATATATGTTGAGAATAGGAGCACTCATGTTCCAAAACAAATTAAGAGCATGAACAAAAATAAGAGCGCAATTGAAGTTTCAAAAAAAAAAATTATATATAGGAATCAAAATTTTAGAATCTAAGTAGGGTATACATGTGTATGTAGATTCATAATTAGTTATTCAAGTCTTTATGTATCGCATTAATGTTTAAGATTAGACTTAATAATTTAGTATTTCCAAAAAAAAAATATGGAGTTATACAATAGAGTAATTAGTTGAAAATTAACAATGATTATTAGTAGGGGTGTCAATTCGTGTCACGTGTCGTGTTTTGATCATTTTTTTAAAAATTTACAGTCAACCCGAACACGACCCGTGACACGAAATTTTTTAAAAACCGCAACACGAACACGACACGACCACTTTACGAGTTGATACGACACGACCTGAAAATGACCCGTGACACGAAATTGACCCGTGAATCCGAAATTGACACGAAAATTGTATACTTTTATTTAGTTTTTTACATATTAGAAATAACTTAAAATTTATAACACACTAAATTACAATAACATCCTTTGAAATTAAGCAAAGAATAGTATAAGATTTTGAGTATAACTATTATGATATCACAAATTCATAATAAAATTTAAAATATGTAATGAAAAATATATGTATCTTTTAGTTTTTTACAAGTTTCGTGTCGTGTTCAGGTTAGGCGGGTCCAACCCG
The DNA here is from genome assembly GCF_000414095.1 of Morus notabilis. Lineage (NCBI taxonomy): Eukaryota > Viridiplantae > Streptophyta > Magnoliopsida > Rosales > Moraceae > Morus > Morus notabilis. Next base: position 414,092 of record NW_010361538.1, read on the forward strand.
AAATTGACCCGTATTTTTCGTGTCAATTTCAGGCCGACCCAATTCTGACCCGAACCTCTTTTTTCTCAACCCTAACTCGCAAAATTCGTGTCGTTTTCGAGTCGTGTCGTCGTGTCATGACCCATATTGTCAGCCCTAATTATTAGTAATATACACAGTACAACCATGATCTATACATATAGACTGTAAGGATTTCTATTCCTGCTTCTAGTTACTTCATCATAATTAATTAACTCGTTTGTTTCTCTAAATATTTCTATTTGCTTGCTATTTTGTGGAGATTTTTCCGACACCAAAGAATATAAAGAAGAATGTAAAACGCGTGAGGCTAGTTCTACTCTTTCTATTCTTTTCGAGGAAGATTCTTCCGTTGAATGGTACACCTGTGATACTCGAAAATTGAATTGCAAAATGAAAGCTATGGTTCATCTCTAAACTCAAACTAATTGGAAGAATTTTGCATCTAGAGTGAGAAAATGAGAAAAGGAAAAAATTTAAGGTCTTGCGTCACGTAAAGAAGAAAAGGATGGAAAGATGTGAAATGAAAAAAAAAAAAAAAAAAAAAGTGATTCCCTTTCGTATTTATTCATGTGTTTATTTACAAATTAAGAATAGTAGTTTGTTACTTTTTTACATTTGATATATGGAAAAAAAGAGAATATTAATGGTTGCTCCCTATTAAAAGAATGAATGCCAACTTTGTTTATATATAAACTCTTAGTTCACATATTAAACAATCTTTATAGTTAATGTCTATGTGCTAATATTATATTATATTTATAAAAAAAAAAGTGTGAAAAAATGACATTTGTTATGTTATTCTTAGTATTTCAATACATAACGTTATTTCAAATTTTATGTTTATTTTTTTTGGTAACTTGTAAAAGTGAACTTTTAATTTTTAAAATATAAATGATTTAAGAATGATAATATTTATTGATTAAATGAAGGATAATCTTACTTGTGCTCTTCACACTTTACGGCCATTTCTATTTTGCTCTTTAAAGTTTAATGTTAGGTATCGGTTTGCGTCTTTTTACAAAGTTTCGTTATTAAATTGATTATGCAAATATGTAAGAAATTTGAAATAATAAAAAAGGGTACATCGGTACTTAATAATTGGTATCAGAGCAGGTCACGGTGTGTTTTGTTAAGATCTTGGCATATAGATTTTGCAGGCAATGGCTTTTATTCTCATTCTAACAAGTTTGTAGTAGTCATTAAGAGGAAGATAGTATTGAAGAAGATGTTGCACCATGTTTTGCTTTAAAAATGTTGCAACAGATTTTGCAACAGGTAGCATTGAAGACGTGAAGAAGGTTCCTAATTTTATGCAGGTTTCTAGTTCATTATTGTTTCTGCTGAAGGAGATCAGATTGCTGCAATTCTTGGCGTTCAAATTGTTGGTTCTCCTTCCTCTTTTCGCACTCGCTCATTGAGCATGTTTTGATCATTATTTTGTCCAAAAGGAGTAGTGTGCAGACTTTGATTTTGTGTTGTGTGATACAGAGGGTGTTGTTGTGATATTTTGTCAAAATAATGTTAAAGGAGGAGATTGTTGGATTTTCGAATTGGCATTGTTTACAAATTGAAAATTTCGTGGTGCTGTCACTTGCAGGTTTCTGTAGAGAATGGAAAGTCTGACCTGGATAGATTGTTTGCAGATTTATCATAACATATTCTGCAACGAATTATCTATTGATGATGAGTTTGCCTGATTTATTGTTGCTCTTGTGCATAATAAATTTGGAAGATCAGTTGTGATATGGTTGGAGATTAATTTGCTGCATAAATCCTTTTTGTAAAGATTTGAATTTGTCCTTATATGGTTTCCTATTTTATGAGTCTAATTATGCTCGTTTTTGGAATCTTTGTTTTGATGAATAATTGTTAAGCCCAAACACCTACAAAGGTTAGGGGGCAGATTAGTCTTTTGACATTTTATAGATTTAGGACTTTAGTATAAAGAGGACATTAGTAAGTTAATGATGTTTATGCTGAGTTTTGTCAAGTTATTAGAAATAATTAGGAGTTTCAGAGAGATTGACCTACCTCTCGAATTGTAGGTCAGAATTTGTCTTTCAGTTGATTTGATTAATAATAATAAGCCCTAATCCCAATTAATTATTCTCTAAAACCTATCACATTTGTATCAGAGTAAAAATCTTGGGACAATGGCAGCGAATAAGGTGGACGCGCTTAATTAGAAATTAGAAACGGAGGTTGGATCGCTCAATACCACCATTGACGAGCGATTTAACATCGTCTAACAACAGTTTTCATCCCTTGAGGCCATGTTGCTGAAATTAATAGAGCTCCACCTCAACCCACCACCGGCAGCATCGACGAGCCATGGCGGCGCAGCGGGGGAGGGGTTTGGGTTTGGCGGTACGAAGCCCGTGGTTGGCGACGGCGCAGGGGGAGAGGGGCCGGAAACCGCCAGTTTCGCTCGTCCAGAGGCAACGGCCCGCGACAGATCTGCTAGCGCGGAGAATGGTCCAGGGGACGCGCGACTTGGGGGGACTTTCCTCAGTGTTGGGTGCGGCGGGGGCGGCTTGGTCGCGGTTGGGGGCAACGGATCAAAGGGTTTCGCTGCTAGAGGAGGCGCCCTAGGGCTATGGGCATCGTGGTTTGGCATTTTGGCGCCGCCTTGGGGCGTGCCAGGGCCGGGGGTCTCAACGTTGTTTTGAGGTGATTTCGGGCCTGGGCAGGGCATATTCGGGCCTGGGCAGGGCGGATTTGGGGGCGTACGGCCGGGAAGAGGGGTTTCCAGTGAGAGGGGAAGCGGGTATGACGGGATATGTAACAACCGAGAAAATTTTAGGTCTAATCCGGACAGTCTGGCATTTTGACCATAATTTCTTTCGGAACAGAAAGTAGTAGAATTTTCAGCTTGATCAAGGAAATGTTATGTAGAAACGTTATGTATGGGGTAAAATCTCCTGAAAAGTGTAAAGTTATAATAAAAAATATTTTTACAAAAAAAATTCATAAATATCAATTATGAATAGTGAAATATAAGTTAAAAGTTAGAAATTTTAGCGGGTATATTTTAGTTATGAAAAACTGAAATATTTAGTTTGTGACCAAATGACCAGTTAGAAAAAGAGTAGAAATATTCGAAGTAAGAAAAATAGCAAAAGTTCCTGAAACAGAATTTTCCCGAGTTAGTTAAAGCGGGAAACTGCTAAAAAAAAGAGTACCGTAAGGGTACGCATTTTGGGCAATTCTGAATCAATTGAAATAATAGTTTCAGAAAAAGAGATTGACTAATGAGATACCCAAGAGAATTGAGTTGAACATGAGAAGTTTGACCCAGGGTACTCGATAGTCCAGAAAAACAGTATATAACCTGTATTGGTTGTGGAATTATCAATACCTGAAAAAGACTCGTTTCGAGAAACGAAAAGTTTGGTCTCGACAAGAAAAATGTGGGGAACATAGAACCACTCAAGTTACGTGTTAAACTTAAGTAGAATTAGTAAAATTAAATTATGGAAATTAAAGTAATTTTTTTAATTTAATTTAGAAAGTAAAACGGAGATATTATTGGAAATATTAATATAATATTCCAATTGTTCTAAAAAGGACCTATGGGAGACATTAGAGGCCAAATGGGTTTATTTTCCTAAGTGTGGCCGAGAGAAGAGGGAAAAGAGGAAAAAGAGAGAAAATCAAGGAATCACCCAATTTCACCGAAATTTCTTCCGTTCAGTCCAGTAGAAACGCAACCCGAGGCATTCTAGCGGAAAATCTCAACTTTTCGAGGTAAGATTTTGAATTTTTCATCAGAAACTGCTTGCTTTTTCGTTTTGATGAATAGTAACTCATCTCGGAAAAAATCCGTAAAACTGAAAAATGAAACCGAAGTTTTGTCGGGGACTAGGATAGGAGTTCAACATGTAATTATGGAAACGATTGAACAAAATTTTTGGATTTACACTAAGAAATCCGAAAACCCTAGAAATGGAAAAAATGTGTTTTTGTTCAATTTTATGTTGGAATTTGTGTTCAGGAATATGAATCTTGACTCTAGGTACCGAAATCGGAATTAAAATGAGTTATTAAAAACTCGGGAAACGAGAAAAACAATGCGAAACTCTGCCGAAATTCACAGTTTTGGACCGAAACTGAGAATTAGGCCTATGACTAAGTAACTTGCACGGTTTTAATGCAAATCCTTGAGATAGGAAATGGTTTGAGGTTGAATACCAAACATAAGGATTGTAGACCTTTCTGAAGTAAATTTCAATGTAATTATTGATCTTAGATTCTGAATCTAACGATCAAAAAATTTATGCAATAGGGCCGATTAACGGTTGAAGTCAGAAAGCGTTAAGGGAGACAAAGGACGCGTTGTTAGCGAAACTTCGGTAAGTACAATAGTTTTTCTATGGCTATTTCACAAAAAAGCTTACTTTTCTATATTGCACAAAAATTGTGCATATAGTATAATTTTGAATGTTAGATACAATGTGAATGTTAGATACTATGTTAAGTATATATCTACAAGACTTATGTAATCGTAGAACTTTATTCTGTAAAAAGTATGTATCGATGTTAAGTCAAGATCAAACTAAGAGAAATGAAAAGTTAAACTTTAGCGAAAAGTTAATCTCATGATAAAATGCTCAATAATGCACAAATTCATAAGATTTAACTAAAGTTACCGTTTCAATGAGAAAATTGATAAACAGTAAGAGACTAAACGTTCTGTTTGTACCATCCTTCGAAGGAAAGGTTATTATGAGACTATGAAATATATGAAATCGTGACTGAGTTGGATTGGTTAGCTACCCCACTCCTCACTGGTTATGCGCGCTATGGTATAACAGGACAGGGCCCATAAGAAGTAAAAGACAAGAAAATGAAAAACGAAAACCATTCCATATAAAGGTACGATAGCTGTAAAGAAGAATTAAAAGAATGAGAAACACGAAATGAAAGTCGTTCAGGATGTGAAAACACAATGTAAACGACTAAAATGAGACAAAAGCAGAACAAAGAATGAAATGAAAGAAGAACACAAGCCATACATGTTTTACTAGTACAGAATGTAACATGGTTTATGACATGAATGCATATATGGGTATGTATAATTATTGCATCTGTTATGACTTATTGATACTTGTTGAGCGAAAGCTTATTAAGTTTGTTCGTGTTGTAGGAAGCTCGGGTAAGGCACCGGCTCCCTGAAACTTGTTGCTGGGCATGCAGAGAGGATGTAGCAGTGGAGTGTGGGCAAGTGGGTTGTGGATATATCACGTGTTTTGAAAATGCTGCTGAACATTATGTGAAAAATAAAATAGTGTTTTATGTATTTTGATGACTAATGTAACAGAATGCTATCAGAATGCTACAGCATTTTATGAATGGTAGGAAACATAATGCTAACTAAATGCTACATCATTTTAACGTACATGGTAAGAAAAAAAAATGGCCTGAGTTTTTAAGAGGTTATAACTAGTAAGTGATAGAGGCTAAGTAATGTTAAGTATGAGTATAGGATGACGATCAAAAGTTAGGGTCGTCACAGGATAGCGGTTGGGCAAGGTTTATCAGCTCAATTTGGGGCTGGGCAAGGAGGATTTTGGGATGGGTATTCCAGATTTATGGAGAGTGGAGGAGAATCGGGAGGTTGGAGGCCTCCAATGGCGCGAAATTGGGCGGGACAGACCCAACTTGGGGCGGATTCTAGGGCAAGGAAGCTGAAAATGCCCATTTTCGAAGGCGAGGATGCATATGGATGGGTGTATAGGGTATAGTGCTATTTCGCCATCAATGGACTCTCAGAGAGGGAAAAACTGATGGTGGTGGCTTTATATTTGAAGGGAAAGGCCTTTGCGTGGTTTCAATGGCGAGAACAACGACAACCATTGAGGTCGTGGGGTGAATTTAAGGTGTAATGACTGAGAAAATTCCAGACTTTAAATAATACAATTTATTTATTTAAGTCAAGGATTTTTCTAGAAAATATTATGTGACTGAAGGATTTATGGAATCAATATATGTGTTCCTAAATTCTGTAGCAGATTTCATGTTAAGTTCATGTTTTCGATCAAGTAAATTCGATCGATAAATTCTTGCCGTACTTTAAGGCGGAATAATTTTCAGTACAAGTATAGTTTGAGAATCTTAATTTCAAGAATCTCCAAACACAGCATGATGTTAGCAGCGTAAAAAAAAAACGCACTGACATTTTTAAAAAAAGAGAAAATCCTTAATTGCCAGACAGCTAGGTTAAAGTCACAAGATAGATACCTATAGTAGAAGGGTATAATGTAAACTCGGGAGTTGACACCGTCAGAAACAACGTCATTTCTGAAAATTAACGCAGGATAGTTAAATTTAGAATTTGTTCAGTCTAGAATTAATCTCAAGACTTGAAACAGTTCAAGATATTACGCGAGTGAGAATTTAATGTGATCCC
>NW_010361538.1:432531-437531 GCF_000414095.1 Morus notabilis
GCCTCCACAAGGGAGGTAACTCCAGCTCCACAAGGGAGAAAAAGAAAATAACAATAATGTCCTCCGACTCAAGGGAGGCATTCAAGTTATAATCACGGTGTCGTGGGGGACCTTGCAAACCCTCACGTTCCGATGATTGCGCGCAAGTGGTACGCGAGCACTCGGGCCCATCAGTAAGGAAGATAAGATAAGATAATAAAATTATGATAAGACATCATAATTAAGCAGTTATTTTCCGCAGTAAGTTTAAGAAAAATCATGTATATGTCTATATGATTCAAAAGTTTCAAGTATGTATGTTTAAAAAGTATACGTACATATGTATGTTAAGAAAACCAAGGTTGTAACTAACAACCCTAGTTTTGAGTATTTAAGTTTTAGAACGTTGCAACAGTACATGCAACAAATAAATGAATTTTAAACATGACGATTTAAATGAGTAATTTTAGAAGGACTTTAAGATGTACTTGAATTTAAGATTTCTCCCGAAATCCGTTTTAAAGTCAAATGAGATGGCCGATTGAAATGACTAGTTTTAGAAAAGCTTTTAAAGAGTATTTAAAACAAGAGTTCAAATGCTATTCCATTTGAAGGATATTCCTAAAAGGTTTTATCTTAACTAAAATTAAGAAAAGCTTTAAGAAATTTAGTGATTCACTTATTTGAAATTATTGTTACAAATTATGAAAGTATTCCTTCTTATATAAAAAAAAAAAAAATGTTCCGCATATTTTAAGAAACCCCAGAAAGAACAAGTTAAAAAGTTAGTAACAGTGGCGGCCTCAAAGGAGGGTCGTCTCATAAGGACCGGCTGTTAGAGAGATGTCAAGCCACTCAAGAGGGAGATCTACACGAACAGTTTTTTGTCCTGACCCAAGATAGGACGGTCATGGAGTATAGGGAGAAATTTGAGCTGCTATCGGGTTGTTTAGGATCTCAGAAACGGTGTTGGAGGGGAATTTCATGAAGGGACTGAAGCTGGAGATCCGAGCAGCGCTGTGTTTGCTGAGACTAAGAGGGTTAGGGGAGACGATGGAGTTGGCATAGATGATTGAGGATAAGAATGCAACGGAATGAGTCAATAGAAGCAATTCAGTCAGTTTTTCATACCAAAACAGCACACCACCTGGAGGACAGAAAACTCAGACGTGGGAGCCCCAAAAGGATCAGGTTAGTGGGGCACGTCCGGGAGTGACTTTCAAACGCCTCACTGAGACAGAGATTCAGGACAAAAGGGCGAATAGGTTGTGCTTTCGATGCAATGAGAAATTTTCCCCGGGGCACTGATGTAAGGACTGAACACTACAAGTCCTGACTGTGTGTGATGATGAGGAAGGCGGGGAAAAAGCCGATGAAGAAGAGATGTTGGAGGAGGAGCATCTTCACCTTGACGTGGCTGAAGTTTCACTTAATTCGGTGGTGGGATTTACACCAAACCACACTATGAAGTTAAGGGGGAGTATCGGCGAACAAGATGTGGTGGTGTTGGTAGATAGTGGAGTGACCCACGTCTTACCCTTAAAAACTTAACTATATACTGCTTTCTTAACTAATAACTCTATCTCAGAGAAGTAGTGCTATGAGGAGGCTCTTTGCTTCTTTCGTCTCATCGAGTACTGACTAGCTCCTCAAACTCTTCAAAAAAAGCCTTCCTTAGACAGATTAGGCCTTTATTTGACAGACACTGACAATTTAGGGGTGGTCATGGGTACTGGATTGGTGGAGAAGAGTAGGGGAATATGTAGAGGATTGATCTTGAGGATACATGGAGTTCAGGTGTTGGAGGATTTCCTTCCCCTAGATTAAGGAAGTACAGATGTCATCTTGGGGATGAAGTGGTTACAGTCATTGGGAGAGATGAGGGTAAATTGAAAGTTGTTGACAATGGAGTTTCAGTTGGGGGATCATGCAGTGGTTGCGGGGCGACCCGAGTTTATGCAAAACTCTAGTATCGCTCAAGACTATAGTGAGGGCGATTCAGGATGCAGGGCGCAGATTTTTTATCGAGTTGCATAACCTCGAAGGGGAGCAGAGAGAGACAAACAAGATGATTCCAGAGCAGGTTCAACAATTGTTGAGGCACTTTGAGGGGGGTTTTCAGATGCCAGAGGGGCTACCCTCACAACGGGATCACGAGCACGCAATCATGCTTAAAGAAGGGCCCTTACCCATTAGTGTCTGCCCATATCGCTATCCCTAGATACAGAGGATGAGATTGAGAGGCTGGTTAAGGAGATGTTGAAGGCAGGGATCATACAACTGAGCGTGAGTCTGTTTTTTAGCCTGATTTTGTTGGTGAAGAAAAAAGATGGGAGTTGGAGATTTTGCATCGACTATCGAGCCCTGAACAATGAGACGGTGTTGGATAAGTTTCCTATTCCAGTGATCGATGAGTTGTTGGATGAATTGTATGGAGCAGCAGTGTTCACAAAGGTTGACTTGAAGTTGGGATATCACCAGATTCGGATGCGGCCAGAGGATGTGTATAAGACTCCATTTCAGACTCATGAAGGACATTACGAATTCCTGGTCATGTCGTTTGGCCTCATGAATGCTCCGGCCACTTTTCAGTCATTAATGAATAAACTATTTCAACCTTATTTACGGAAGTTTGTCTTGGTTTTCTCTGATGACATCTTAGTCTATAACAGTTCTCTGGAGAATCATGTGAGCCATTTGGAGATAGTGTTGGCTGAGTTACAGAAACATCAGTTGTTAGCCCATCAGAAGAAGTGTTTGTTTGCTCAGGCGAAGGTGGAGTATTTGGGGCATGTTGTGTCAGCTGAAGGAGTTTCAGCAGACAAGTCTAAGGTGGCGGCGATGTTGGAGTGGCCATTACCTAAGATGCTGAAGGAGTTGAGGGGATTTTTGGGGCTCATTGGGTACTATCAAAAGTTTGTGAAGGGGTATAACACCATAACGTGGCCCCTGACAGAGTAGTTGAAGAAGGATAGCTTCTAGTGGGGGGAAGCGGCAACTCAGGCTTTCGAGAAGCTGAAATGGGCCATGACCAGTGTGCTGGTGTTGGCTTTATCAGACTTTAGCCAACCTTTTATTGTGGAGACAGATGCTTCGGGGTACGGGCTAGGGGCAATCCTCATGCCGAACCAGCGACTAATCACTTATTTCAGCCAGGTGTTAACAACACGGGCACTTCAAGTTAGTTTATGAGTGCGAACTCATGACGATTGTGTTAGCCGTACATAAGTGGAGACCATACTTATTAGGGCGACGCTTCAATATCCGAACAGATCAGCGGAGTCTCAAGTTTCTGTTTCAGTAACGACTGGTGACTGAGGAACACTAGTGTTGGCTGTCTAAGCTATTAGGGTATGAATTTGAGATACAGTATCGCCCGTGGTTAGAGAATAAGGCAGCAGATGCCTTGTCGAGACAGGTGGAGAAGCCGTAGTTGGTATCGTTATCTGTGCCGTTAGTGATGGATTGGGAGGCGTTGTTGCGAGATATTGAGGCAGACGAGGGGTTGGAGAAGATCCAGACTCCGTTAGCGCGAGGGGAGACGGGATATCCGGGCTATTCTTTGGAGGGGCAACGATTGTTATACCAAGGGCATCTCATTTTGCCGAGAACATCGCCCTATATTACGAGGTTACTGCAGGAGTTTCATGGGAGTACGGTGGGGGTCACTCCGGGGTTCTTAAGACTTACCGGCGCTTAGCAACTAAGTTGTATTGGGTGGGAATAAAGAAGGATGTGGAGGACATGGTAACCAGGAGCGATGTGTGTCAGAGTTACAAATATTAGGCAATGGTGCCAGGAGGGTTACTGTAACCTTTATTGCTACCAGATAAGTTTGGGAGGACGTGACGATGGATTTCATTGAGAGGTTACCTTAATCGGATGGGTTTACGGTGATTTTGGTGGTGGTTGATCGTCTTAGTAAGTATGCTCACTTCATACCCTTGCGACACCCTTATACCACGGTGACAGTGGCAGCGGCCTTTATGCGAGAGGTGGTGCGTTTACACGGGATTCCGGGGTCGATAGTGACGAACCGGGATAAGGTCTTTTTGAGCCATTTTTGGAGAGAGTTGTTTAAGATGCAGGGGACGGTGTTGAAAATGAGCACAGCTTATCATCCGCAAACCGACAGGCAGACTGAGGTAGTTAATCGCAGTGTGGAGACTTATATGCGGTGTTTTGTGTCAGATATGCCCAAGCAGTGGGCAAAGTGGTTGGCGTGGGCTGAGTATTGGTACAATACCTCTTACCATACTGCTTCATAGACCACTCCTTTTAAGATCTTATATGGACAGAAACCGCCGCATTTGGTGCATTATGGGCATAGCACGACACTTGTGTCGCAGGTGGATCAATACTTGGAAGAAAGGGATAGAATGTTGGAAGAGTTGAAGAGGCATTTGTCTAAGGCTCAACAGATTATGAAGAAGCAGGTTGATGGTCATATGAGGGATGTACAATTTACGATGAGGGACCGAGTATACTTGAAGCTTCGACCATATCGGCAGAAGACCTTAGCGCGGCGGAGGAATTAGAAGCTCTCTCCTTGGTATTTTGGGCCTTATGAGATTATAGAGAGGATTGGCGAGGTGGCTTATCGTTTGAGGTTGCCACCCTCTTCAGTGATTCATCCGGTGTTTCATGTGTCTCAATTGAGACGTGATATTGGAGACTATACACCCTCTCCTTTACTACCGCCTACGTTGACTGAAGATATGGAGGTTGTGTTGGAACCAACTACTTTAGAACGCGTGCGCCAAGGGCTGTCAGGACAATCGAGCGATAAAGAGGTGCTGATTAGATGGAATGATTGGCTAAACTATGAAGCGACGTGGGAACCGTTTGACTTGATTCAGGAGCAGTTTCCTTTGTTTCACCTTGAGGACAAGGTATTTTAAATGGAGGGGGTAATGTTAAGCCCAAGCCCCTACAGACTTATGTTAGGCGTAGGGTTAGGGGGGCAGATTAGTCTTTTGGTATTTTATGGATTTAGGGCTTTAGTATAAAGAGGACATTAG
>NW_010361538.1:442531-560586 GCF_000414095.1 Morus notabilis
GCAAGAGGAGATTTATGTCTGCTGAACAAAACGTCCAGGTTCATGGAATGTGTGACCAGAATCATGTTACATTGAAGTGAAGATTTCAAGAATCAAGAAAAGTTGACATCAAACCAGATTTTACAACTTTGTTGCAGTAATTGTCACAACAAAATCTGCAACAGATTGTTGAAAGTGGATTGCATGGAAAATCTTTGACAGTTGGATTATTTAGATATATATTTGGAGTCTCACAATAATCTCAATGGGCCTTTGGAGCCTCAGAATTATAGAGAGTCAAATCATTTTGTGAATATTATTTTTCATATTCCTTCGAGAGAACAAATTTGGGTTTTCGGGAGTGTTGAAGGGATTTCAACGTTAAGTCGAGGGAGCTCACTGAGCAAGTCCATTGAGTGTTTATAGATCATAAGCGTCCTTTTTAGAGAGTGAGTCTCGGGTTGAATAAGTCAAATTGAGTATGTATTTTTTGTTACTTAGTGGATTGTTCAAACATCTAGGCATGACCCCGCGAATGTAGGTATCTACCGAACTGCAATACTAATTTCATGTGCCCCATTTTACTATTTCAAATTTCTTTTATATTTACTTAATCAATTTAATAACGAAACTTAGTAAAAAGACGCAAACTGGTACCTAACATTTAACAACTCTCATTTCTACTTTTGAATATTAAATAATCTCATTTACCTCAAGTATTAGAACAGTTGTTAATAATAGTCAAGAAAAAAGGAAATAATGTGGTCATGCAGTCTTTCGATTTGTATTTTTGTTAAAAATAAATAGAAAAAATCACATGATCATAACTTAATCTTTTTTTTATATGATTTTAGCAAAAATTCAAACAAGTGAGATTAAATATGACTAATTTAAAATTCAGTGGGCAGATTGAGTTTTTAAAGTTAAAAATAAAAAGGAAAAACCTAAAGTTAAGGAAGCACATATGAGTTTAATCCTTCAAAGAAAAGATCGAAACATTAATCAATAGCAGCCAATTACCAAAATTTAACATAAGGTATAATTAGCGCCAAAATTTGGCATATGTGATCGTAAGAAGGTTGCTGCAAATAATTTTCATTCTATACCACATAATTCTTTCAATTAGTAAATGAATGGTGGCTTTTAATCGATGTAATAAAATACTAGTAGCTTGTTTGGTAACTAGCTCCACACATGTTTCGAACCAAAAATTTTAAATGAATTGGTTTTTGGCAAATTCTTTTAATAGGTTACAATTTGGGATTTAACCCCCTTGTTTTCATCATTTTGCATAGTATTTTTGACTCAAAAGTCAACTCCCACACCTATTTGAACCCCCTTTATTATGCGAAAAAGCCACTTTTTAACTACACCTATTTGAACCCCTTTACATATCCAAACGTCATTTTGAACTATAAGTTCAAAACACACTTTTTAAACTTCTTATTTCAACCCACAAAATGTCAAAACCACTACATTTCAAACTCATTTATCAAACGGACTCTAAATATATACTTATTATTTTATTTTTAAAAATAATTTACTAAATCTTATGATATCATATCATCGTGTCATTCCGTGACAACCGAACAACAACAAACGTCGATCATTTAGTAACGAAAATTATTGTTGATAAGTATGAGCATTTTTGTTATGGCACATTTTTCATCATTATATTCCTTTTGCTATAACTTTTTTAACAATAACGCGACAACGATCATTAGTGGAGTTAGGATTTTATTTCAGGAGGGTTATAAATGAAAAATGTTAAAAATATTATTTTTTAATACTATTAACTTGTTTGAAGCATGTGTCATGCATTCAAATTTAGTTTATTTAATTTCTTGCATCGATATAAAATTTTGCGAAAAGTTTAGACTTTTTTTTGAAAAAAATTATCATTCCTAAGTTTTTACTTAGTAAAAAAAATATAATAGAATGGACTGAATGAATGTTTTCAACTAAAATGTGTTTGGGTTCAATATTATATGTTTGTAGACGTGTAGAACATGTTTGACTAGTAAAAGATTTTAGGGAGCAAATTAGATAGAAAATTATTAGAAAGTACATTCAAGAAATTAGTACTTAAAATGCCGCAATAAAAAAATGTTTACAAATTAATTGAAATAAACAACAAAAAATACAAGCCTTAATTTCAAATTAGTTGGGGTCGGTTATATGGATTTTTTGTTTCCAGTCTGCTCTATTAAATACAAGACCCTCCTGAAATCTTAGATCTTGAAAGTCGTGCCTAACTACTTTAGCCCAAGTAATTCTTGGTCTACCCCTCACTTTCCTAATACTAGGTATTTGGATGTTCTCCCAAGCATGAACATATGCATCTAACGATCTACGTTGTACATGCCCGTACCACCTCAGAAGGTTTTTTCGCACCACCTCAGACGGTTCTCCCGCACCTTATCTTCTATTGGTGCTACACCTACTTTACTACGAATAACTTCATTCCGTATGTGATCCATCCACGTATGACCACTCATTCATCTTAACATACGCATCTCCGCCACACTCATCTTGTATATTTGTTGTCTCTTGATGGCCCAACATTCACTATCATATAACATGATTGGGCGAATTGTTGTCCTATAGAAATAAACACTCTAATATATATGTATATTACTAATATATGTTTATTATATATGTGTGTTTATATATATATATATATATATATATATATAGAATAGGGGATAACCTTACTTGTTTGGGTATAAAATTCTTTAATTTATTTTTAATCTTGTATTATAAATGTTTATTACAAAATATTGCTTAGGTTTCTTTTTCACCTTACTTACTTGGTATAAAATTTTTTATTTTATTTTTATTCTTGTATGTGAAATGTTTCTTACTAAATACTTTTCTTCTATCTTACCATTGAAGAATATTTTTTTTTTTTGTATTGCTTTTAAAAAAAAAAAAAAAAAACATTTCTTGCTTGCTTTAAGATTTTTCTATTTTATTTTTAATCTTGTATTTGAAATGTTTCTTATTAAATATTTTTCCTTTCCATTGAAAAATATGTTCTCTCAAATACATCCCCTACATTAATATTTTTGCACGTAGTCTTCTAAAATTTATTATTTTATCAAATACAACCATAAGAAATACTTATTTTAATTAATTACCCAACTAAAATAATTTTTTCAATTTTTTTGATGCTTTTTATGATCATTCGTTCTAATTTTAAAAAAATTATAAATTGCATTTATTGATCCATATTTATTCTTTATACTTCACTATGTAAATGCTACATATTTTCAATTTGAAGGCAAATTATAAATTGAATAATTTAACATGTTTTAATCATGAGAAGAAATCAGAAAATATAATTTTATATTAAAACGTCAGCAATTATACTTAAGAATTTCATATGAATCTTTTAAAAATACAAAAAAAGAAAAAGAATATTTGTGTTATTAACGGGGACATATACTTACTTAAGAGTCATTAACTAGAGAAAAAAGTATTTATAAGATAATAGTTGAGAGGGTTGTATGAAAAAGATTATATGAAAAACAATTATATAAATGAGTTATTTATAAAAAGTTTTCTTGTTTGAAATTACTTTTGATATGATAAACATATGAAATTAGATTTAGTAGAGACATATTTAAACTTTGATTAATTAAGAGAGGGGACAAATATGAAAAAAAAAAAAAAAATTAAAGAACTATACGCATTTAAAAGAAAAAACCGAAACTTTAATGGCCTAAAAATAATTTCTCAAAAATTCATCGGGGCACATTCCCTACCTCCCTCCGCCCCTGATATTGTTGCCATTAAAAGATATTTAATAACAACTTTAAAATTTAATGACGACAAATATTTCTAAAAACACCATTTCTTTAATCATAGCTAAAAACACCAAGTTTGTTGCAGTAAGATGTTTCTATGGGAGTTTTCTTTCTACTATTATTATTTTTGTCTGGAATTTATTTTGACGCTTTGGTTCTTCAATTTCTCATTATACATAATAATTCGTTTTAGATTCGGTTTTTACAAAGGTGTAGTCCAAGAAATAAAAAATGAGAATGACTTGGTCGGTCTCTCTTGGAAAGCGACTGCACTTGTATCTTGAAATAATTAGTTTGTTAATTAATTATAGTATTAGTTAAATTTTAACTACTATGAATACCTTTTTCTCTCCCTTATTTTTGTAGGCAGACAGAAATCAAGAAATCCATAACTACTTGAACTTCGACATAGGAAAAGAGAATATGTATTTTAAGGAGAAAGAAGAATTAGACTTTATAAGATTTTAGATTTTTATCTTAAAAGATTGTGATTATGTCTGTGAAGTGGAATGACCTAATAATCTTATATATCTGTGAGGTTGTAATTATATTTATATTTAGACAATATGAGACTCGAGTATTTTTACCATTAACATCATGTATGTATATAAAAGTTAGTAAGATGGTGAATCACCAATTTTTATTCAAAAACATAAATGGGCATGTGACAATTAATGAGAACGGAACTCTTTATATATATATATATATAATATAAGGTCTATGATTTTCATTTTACTTAAAAAATGAAATTATTAAAGTTGAAACTCTAATAGACACACACTCACTCATTTGAGTTAACTTCAAGCGGCTAAAAAGAACATAAGAATGAATTTTTTTCTTACTTTTTCTCTAAGGAAAAGAAATAGGAATATTATTCATACATTTGGTTTTTCACAAAGTGGAAAGTGAGTCGACATTAGGCCACTAATTTTCTATCACTACTTTTGTCCTAATATTATTCCTCCAAAGCAACGAGCTGTTTATGCACAAAAAGATAAATTTTCTTTTTCTTATTGTATTGGGAAATAGGAAATTAAGAATTAAAAAATAATATGAGTTGGCTGGCTCATGAAAAGAGAATTAGCTTCTCTCTTATAATAATTTTCTTTACAAGTTTATTTTTATAATTATATATATATATATACACACACATATATATATATATATATATATCCTCTCCTATATTGGCTGCCCTCTCCTTTCTAAATTTATTATTAGTCCAAAAAATTCCAGACGCATTCCTTTCCTTTTCTTTTTTTTTTTCCGAGTAAATTTTGGTATTGGAAGTGGAACGTTGACTTGGAATATTTTGGGTAGATTTCTGGTAAATAACTTACCCATTTTTTTAATTTTAAATTTGAGGGACGAAATCAAAAAGAGGATCTATGTGTCATTATACTCATTAAAGTGTATGTCTCTCTTCTAAATCTTATCAAAAAAAAAAAAAAGAATAAATTCATCAAAGCTCCCTCAATTCTTTTCTCACTCTAAAATGAGTTAAATTTATCTCCTAAATAGTCTCTCAACTGAAAAAACGTCTTATAAATAGTCAATTTGTTAAAATTTTAGATGGAATCCGTTAAATTAGATGGTAGTTATGATTTTTAAGTTATTTTATTTTACACTTTTGTCTTATTTGAGATTTCTAAGCGGTTGTTTGGTTGGAGGATTCGTATCCCGATTCGAATCATGGTTCATAGTTCGCTACAGTGTTTTCTCTCACAAAAAATATACGTAAATTGAAAATGATTCTAATTCACGAACCAAACGTCTCTTAAATATTTTTTACTTCTCTAAAGTTGGTTATTAATATTTTTCTCTACAATTAATCTCTAAATTGTTATTTTTGTGTTCGAATCAAATTTGATCTAAGTGAAGTTATGTTTTTAAACGGATGCAACACCTCTTACAAAGTTAAGAAAATTATTCTGAAAATTATTATTATTGTTTAAATTGTACAAGCATTATATAGTGTACATATATATACTTACCTCTTTTCTCATGCACTTGTATCAGTGTAAGTAATTGCAATTGATGATTTTCTTTTTGTTTCGGAACTTCTACTACTCCATGTATTGTGCATTATGGTCTTCTTCTCCTTTTTTTTTTTAGTAAATGCATTATGGTCAAATTAAACTATGGCCGCTCATTAATTATATCAAGTGTTAAGATAGAAGAATGGGCCGCATTCTTTTGTGGTGTCCTTTTTTTTTCAATTGATAAGAATAAAATGAAGGAGGAAATATCCATAAAACTAGAAAAAAATAATGATAAAAGAAAAAAATAAAAGAAATAACTCAAAAGTAACCCAAAAATCATAACTACCATCCAACATAATCAATATAACGGTTTTAATTCAAAAATTCAACTGAGAGACTATTTATGATATACTTTTTTAATTCATGGACTAATTATGAAATAAATTCAACTACAAGACTAATTATAGAGAGAGAAAATAATTCATTTATTCCAAAAAAGAAAAAAAAAAGTGTGCTTCTCTCTGTCTCTCCTTCTTCTTTCTCTGTGAGCCTGAGACATACACATATACGTATAATATACATGTATAAATATACACAGAAACACACATAAATTCCGAAAAATCAAAGTGAAAAAAATCGCCGCTTTTTCACATCTCAGTTCAAGAAGGCGGCAAAAAAATAAAAATAAAAAAATAAAAAATACCTTTCCTCTATTCTCTTCAAATCCCTTCCATGGCGGCTCTCTCCTCGCTTCCTCTATTCTCTCTCCAGGTTCTTCTCTCTCTTAACTCAAATTGCGGGTTGTGTATATACATATATATATATATATATGTGTGTGTGTGTGTCTGTATTGGAATATTTTTAATAAATACGCGAACTTTACCTTTTTCTTCTCCAAAACCTTACCCTATTTCTCGGCGCATTCTCGTGATTGCTTCGAGTTTCCGTTGAGATAGGGGTTTATTGATTTGGGCGTTTTTGAGATTGGGGTTTATTGATTTGGACGTTCTGTTTCTGAATTGCTGTCGTCTATGGCGGTGGTGGATTTTTCTCAGTTTGTAGCGGTTCGTGGAAATTGAGGTTTCTCCCTCGTAATGGAGGATTCCGGGCAGCTTAAGCGGGCGGTGATAGACACCACGGCGGGGGCAATCGCCGGAGGAATATCGCGGACTGTCACTTCTCCTCTTGACGTTATTAAGATCAGATTCCAGGTCCATAATTTTGGTTCCTTTCTCTCTTTCGATTTCCATAGTAATTCCAATTCTTTAGGAAAACTGTTGAACTTTGCTCAAATTTTTATCAAATTAGTAGTTAAAAAGAATTTAGAACTATTGTACTCTTTATTTTGTGTCAATGTCTAGTGCATTATGTTTCTAAGCTGCTCATCATTAATTAAAAGAACGAGAACGTTTATTGGCATTAAAAAGGTAATAAAGTTTTGTGGGTTTTAATTAAACTGAGTATATGAATGGTGTCTTAGCAACTCTGCCCTCAAAGATATATAGGATGGAAGTTTTGGTTTATGTTAGCTTAGCATATAAGTACCTTGGTTTTACAAATGTGTGCTCTCATTGTGCACCTAATGTTGTGTTTTTTTTTTTTTTTTTTTTTTGCCCCTCTTTTTCGTTAAGTTTGTAGTTTACTTAAGAGTATTTTTGTTCCCGTATGCTGATAGGTTCAACTGGAGCCCACAACCTCATGGGCTTTGATTCGCAGAAATTTGTCGGGACCTTCAAAATATACGGGAATGGTTCAAGCAACGAAGGACATTTTCAGAGATGAAGGATTACCGGTACATAAATAATTTATAGTATGACATTGACAATTGTTTTGTTCTGGATTTTCCTCTTTCTCTCTCCTTAGTTTTGTTTAGTTCTTAATGTATGTTTTACTTTTCTTATTGTTGCTCCCTGAGACTTTTTCTAGACTTAATATAAAAGCATAGACACGCTTCTTCTTATTAAAAGAAAAAATGGTATTGACAGGGTTTTTGGCGTGGCAATGTTCCAGCTTTGCTTATGGTTATGCCGTATACTGCCATACAATTTACCGTGTTACACAAATTGAAAACTTTTGCGGCTGGTTCTTCTAAGTCAGGTATCTTGAGCACTGCCAACTTTTGTCAAACGGAAGGATGTTTTGACTTTTTGGAAAATTTCCTGTCCAGAATGTTGTTATAGAGTGTAATTCAATGTTCAAAGTTTGAGTTGAGTAGATTATGTAGCTATTCTGTTTCTGATGGAGGGATGGTAATTAAATACGGTTTGATCTTCTTATTCTTGTTTTCCTCTCGTCCAGTCAGCTCTCTCTGAGCCCCAATATTTTCTTATTTTGTTTCATTGCCTTACTGTTACGTCTCTCATAATTGGTTTTCTGATGCAGAGGATCACATTAATTTGAGTCCATACCTTTCTTATATCAGTGGAGCATTAGCAGGGTGTGCTGCTACTGTTGGATCGTATCCATTTGATCTTCTGCGAACTATATTAGCTTCTCAGGGAGAACCTAAGGTGTGAATATGCATACATCTTTTATTTTTCTCACCTTTAAAAGTAAATGTCTTACTAACAATGCACCCAACTTCAGGTTTATCCCACTATGAGCTCTGCATTTCTTGATATAATTAGAACACGTGGTGCCCGAGGGTTATATGCTGGATTGTCACCAACGTTGGTTGAGATTGTTCCTTATGCGGGTTTACAATTTGGCACGTATGATACATTTAAGCGCTGGACATTGGTGAGTTCTACCTGTTCTATAGAGATTCTCCACAGCTGATATATTTGAGAATTAAAAGTAGGATAATGGGATTCTTGTGTGAAGAAGAGCATTTGATAAGTATATACTTCAGTTATTCACACGCATAGACATCTGTGAAATTGCGTGCATAGAAAAGACTGTTCACACTATTCATTCCATGAACTTCACTTTATGTCTTGCTTGCCAGAATTCACTAGAATTCTTAAGAGAACTGAGCTTTTCACTATATTTGTTTTATGTATTTAATCACTTTACGCAAAATAGGATTTGAAACCTCAATGCAGGTGATGAATTTAGATCCGATGATATACTGTTTTCAATGCAGGCTTGGAACCGAAGCCAATTATCAAAGACAAACTCAATCAACGGAGATGATGGCGTTTCAAGCTTTCAGCTTTTTCTTTGTGGATTAGCAGCTGGGACGTGTGCCAAACTTGTCTGTCATCCACTTGATGTTGTCAAGAAAAGATTCCAGGTACACTTTTGCACTTTGTAAACTTTATATCCAGTATCGCTCTAAATTCTACTAACGTTAATTTTTTAATTGCTACCTGATTCACATGTTTCTTGTAGAACATTGGTGGTTAAGTTGTTTTGTATGTGAAAGGAGCCAGTTAGGTTGTAGTTTGTTGAAGAACTTTATTAGCTTTTACCTCTTTTTTAGTTAAAACGCGTACTTAGACCCTTGGTGCAATATCAAAATCCAAAGATCTCAGGAGAATATAAGACGG
This sequence comes from Morus notabilis, assembly GCF_000414095.1. Lineage (NCBI taxonomy): Eukaryota > Viridiplantae > Streptophyta > Magnoliopsida > Rosales > Moraceae > Morus > Morus notabilis. Next base: position 451,790 of record NW_010361538.1, read on the forward strand.
ACGAAAACCGCGGATAAATTCTGATCTTAATAACAATCATTCTTTTTTAGAAAGAGATTTTCATGTGCAAAATGCATGTTGTCAAGGAAATTAGAAATGCTATATATTGGCAGTGTGCTTCATACCTCTAAGACATGTTGGCTAGATTGGACTTGTGCAAACCAATTTATTATTGAGCCCACATAAATGTTTTGAATTTGCAGATCGAGGGATTACAAAGGCACCCACGGTATGGGGCTCGAGTGGAACACCGTGCTTACAGAAATATGTTTGATGCCTTGCGAAGAATTACGCAGTCGGAGGGTTTGGCTGGTCTCTACAAGGGGATAGTCCCCTCAACTGTCAAAGCCGCACCGGCTGGTGCTGTAACTTTTGTGGCTTATGAATACATATCGGATTGGTTAGAGTCCATTTGGACGTGAATTAACTTCATTTTTTTTCCTCTATCAATTTTTCACTGTCCGATTCTTTTGTCCTGAGACCTTATAAAGCTGTCTAATAGGAAGGGAAAACCGTATTTTTTTTGGAAACTAGAGGCCCCAATATATATAGTGATACGAATTGCATTGGAAAAAATCGATATGTACAGTTCCAATTAAAATTGTGTCCTTATATTTGAAATTGTTAAATGTGAATGGATTAATTTCCTAAATATGCGAGTTGGTCAATGCAGTTGGTCAATGCATAGCTCTTGTTGCAGTACAACTTTCCGTTCTCCCACTGTAGAAACTGTTGAAGCTTCTGGTTGGCATTTGGCAATGGATAGACTACTAACTAGTCTATGGACTGAAATACTAAAATCAGTTTTTTTTTTCTACAATTAAAATACTAGGATCAGTTTGATAAATACATACAGTGATAGAATTCAGAAGTTATGGCTATGGTGAAAAGAACAAAAATGTTTGATGTTGCAGCCTGCAGGTGCCAGGTACCAGAAAATGGCGATAATGAGGGTGTTAAGGTTCGAACATCACATGTTAGTATTGTCTTTTCAAAGCAGCTAAACCAAACTCTAATGATTCTGCCTGATTTAAATTATGATTCTTGGTTTTATAGTTGTATTTTTTTCATAAAAAATTTAAATTTTAAAAGTGACAAAATTTGAGACGCGACGTTTATTGGTGTTCTTTTTACTGAAAGCCATGATTCATTAAAAAAAAAAAAAAAAAAAAAAAAGAGGGAGAGAGCCATCACGGCATAAAATTGTATAAGAAATTGAACAAAGTGCGTTCCATAGGCTTTGTTCATTTTACCGATTCAAGTTTTTAGTTTTAAGTTTTTACAGTAAAAAATTTTCAGAAAATGTCACATCTAACTTTTTCTATTACAGTAAAAAACTCTCAGAAAATGTCACATCTCAGTTTGAATTGAAAACTCAAATCTGCGAAGTAAACGAGGTCATAGTTTGCACTTTGCACCAATTACTTATCCAATCAAGCAGCACGCTTTATTTTAAGGTTGAAATGTGGAAACTTTCTATTCCACGTGACTAGCAAGTTCGTAGAAATATTAATCGAGAAAATTGTATAAAAAAATATGATTAATTTCATAAATGTCTCTCGAAATATGTACCTCATTTCAATGTATCCTTTAATTTTTTCAAAACGGTTCAAAACATCCTAATCTATAGAAAATGACTCAAAGGCCTCATCCCATCCACTGTTGTTTATAAAATTAATGAAAGTGCCCACGTGGCAAGTAAAAAAAAAAGTTTAAAAAATACATAATATGACTTTTATACTTTTTTTATTTAGAAATATAATAAAAAAACATAAAATTTGAAAATAAAAAGGGAAAATGAAGTTAGATGAACTTTTTTATTCACCTCACCAGTATTGAAAATTGACCAATATTTATACGTTTTAGTTAAATGTCAATTTTATTAAAATGAGATTTTTCTTATTCATATTCTACTCATAACTTTGTTGTCAAAGCCAATGAAAATGAACAATTTTCATTATGGAGCCATTGAAGATGAACAGTGTCAAGATGCTTTCATCTATTTTTGTCTTGTTTGAGTTTATCAATAATCTAAACTTGCTATTTAACTAATTTACAACAGTTATTGTCATCTACTTGAGAGAAGACCATTAAATGGATTATTTTTGCTCAAATTTTTTTAAAAAAAAATGAAATCTCTTAAACCAACCAAGCCAAGAAGATCTGAGTTTCATCTAAATCTGGGTTTTGTCCACGTGGTCCAATTGGACTTCTCTGGCGAGCACAGGATATGGGCTTCGGCGCGGTATTGGAAGGTTTGGTGATATGATCTTCGTACTACGAGCTAGGTTCATCGACAGTTGTAGCGTCCTCGGTGATTGACGAAGATCACAGATCTGATAATAGAGTCGCTATCATCATCCGTGAATACGACGACTGGGTAAGGCTCAACGAAGTATAAATGAGAGAACGAAGAGAGAGAGAGAGAGACGGGCTGTGAGAGAGGACAAGATCTGATTTCACCAATGAAGAAGCAACGGCGACGACTCTGGCCATCAAGGTGGGAGGTGGGCCACTAAACTGAGGGGTGGGGTGAGTCGAGAGAGTGGTTGTGGGGTGGGTTGGGTTGCTGACAGGGGATGGTGGTGGTGCCATCGGGAAAGGGGATGGTAATTGAGGTTTTCTTTTTCTTTTTCTTTATACAAATATGTTAATATTATAGACGGAATTGGACAAAGAAAGCACTTTGAACCATTTTCTATATATTAGGTGTTTTGAACCGTTTTAAAAAATTAAGACACTTTGAATCAAGGTACATAATTTAAAGGGCAATTATGAAAATAATCTTAAAAAATATATTGAACTTCCACTAATAAAATTAACAATCTCAGGCACAGCCAAGGAAACTGATTATTACGATATCTCGAAACTAATTATTACGATATCTCAAAAAAAAAAATGGAAAACTTACTCTTAAGAATGAATTTAGACCTTTACTTTTTACTCTTAATAAATGTCCTTTTATTAGTGTAATTATTTAACTAAAAAGATTATGAATCAAGAATAAAAGATAAATCCTGACTCATACACTTTCAAATACCATAGTATTTGTTAAGATTACCCAACAAAAAATAGTGTTCAGTTACTGTTCAGTATCTTAGACGACTCAATAAGGTTAAACGAGTTGGGCTTAAAAGCATCAACGACTAATTTCACTCTTTAACAAAATTTTCTACAAGTTTTTAACAAAGGAGATGGCAAATATCCATTCTCTGGTACTTTTCTGTATGAAGAAAATCTCAAACAAATTTTGAAAACAAAAATTCTCAAAGCCTTACATCAGCCATCATTATTCAGAAGAAAATCTGTTAGTAGAGCAGATGAGTAGGTCAAAGCAGCCGGTATTCAAAAACTGTTTTCATCTTTCTTCTTGTCCTCGGGAGGCAGCGATATAAACTGCAAGATCCTTTGAACCTCTGCAACATCAATTCGGTATTTTTCTGCGATTTGATGGACATCCATGGGCCCGTCGTGATCGTCAGCCTTACCTTCATGCAGAAGAACGACGTGGCGAAGCTGCGTGACATTCAGAGTTCCAGCAGGAGTAGGCCTTTCTTCAAACCTGCTTGAATCTGGCTTTGTATTTCGGAGTTTCGGCAGGGATCTCTTATAATTCTCCACCACAAATGCCTGTAACAGATTTCGTTTACTTAGCAACACAAAGAACTTGGACTCTTACATGCTTTGGGATAGAATCTCAAATTACTCAACCAAGTAACTTTTAAAAGAAGATGGTCCAAATATGAAAAGAGAAACGAACAATACTATGTTCCAAGCGTTGTAGATGGTTTCTTCTTTCTTTTCTCTCAATCCAATGAAAAAGGAATAAAATGACCAGAAAGTTCTCAAATTTCTATCTGGAAAAAGTTGGGAGTTGACCAGAAAATGACCAGAAAAAAGCTTCAACGGCTTGAAAGTATATATCATCACCCAATTGGAACTTGAATCAGTCAAATAAAAGAAGGAATAAAGCCATAACAAAGCTAAGTGATTTCTCGTGGACTTAAAGGACAGAAGGTTCAATTTAAAGATTAGGCATGCGACAAGAATAAACCACTAGTATCGTTTTCCACGAATTGTAAGCATCAACATAAGACTAGATGTTAGTTTGTAAATGAGTGTGAAAAAAAAAAAAAACAAACAAAAAACAAAACAAAACACGATAAAGAGAGAAAGAAATAGAGAAAAGAAACTTCCATAGATCACTCACCTCGCCCATTTCCGGTTTTCCGCCAGGCTTTGTTCTAATCCTACCCGCCATCTGACTAAGCATCGCGTCGAATTGTGGATCTCTTTCTTCAAGAACATTGTCAGGATTCTTTCCCACAGCACCATCTTAAACCAACAAAAAACAGGACCATTCAACCCAAAAAACTAACTCAGAATCATCAATATCAGATGCACCCATTCACAAAACCAAAAGAAGCCTTAAATAAAGTTCTTTGGTAGTAAACTATGATCACCTTATTTGTGTGTTCTGAATCAGTTACTAACTTCTACAACTTCCACTATTTAATTTCTAATAACCAAAAAGAAATATGATCAAGAATTTGGTACCTAAAGCATAAACGACAAAGTTGACATTAAATATAAAAAAAAAAAAAAAATCAGAAGATTCATAAATATTGCTCATTTCTTGGAATTTCAAATCAAGCGAAACTCTTTGTGCAATCCTTTTGTGTTCAATCGCAATCCAATAGCTGGAGCTTAAAATTTCCACTAATTCATTGCAAATAGAGGATTCACTGCAGAGAAAGAGAGAAAAAGGGCTAAAATTTTTACCAGAATCAAGAGCACGACCGCTGAGCTCGCCGGCCTTGGAGGTCTCTTCTCCGCCGGTGGGTCCCACCGGAGGGCACCGATCGGCGGCGTTCTTGGCCGCCGACGAAGACGGCGTCAGGTCGGCGCTCGAGGAAGCTCGGATTCTCCCAGATGCTCGACGAAATGCCTGTCCCATTGTTCTCTTTCTGTAGCTGCGAGTGCAACGAAACCCCCAATTTCATTAAAAGCAATGGTGATCAGAGAATTAGGGTTTGGATTTAGGGTTTATGAGAAGCTCGAAGAAGAAGAAGAAGAAGAAGAAGCTCAGCGACGTGGCCATGGAGTGAGTGCACTCGCTGGGCTTGGCTCTGAGCCACTCTAAACGACGAAATGTTGTGCCACGTGGCATTTCTCTTTTGGCCACGTGTCCTCCTACTATCCACGGAACCACGAACGTTATTTGGTTGAGTGCGCTCGTAGCAGTGGTAGGTTTAGACTTAAGATGGTAATTCGAGTAGTGATGGGATGATGCAATTCGAAATTTATAAGAAGTTATTAGGTATTGTTTACTTTGTGAATTTGAGTTTTTAATTTGAACTGAGATATAACATTTTCTTAAAGCTTTTCACTGTAGCAAAAAAAGTTAAATATGATATTTTCTGAGAGCTTTTTACTGTAAAAATCTAAAATTAAAAACTCAAATCGGTGAAATGAATGATGCCTAAATTTGGGTTTATTATAATTAAATTTGAGTTATAATTGAATTGATACGATTAATATGATTAATAAATGAGTTAGGTTATGATTGATCTTTTAACACGAATTGACACAAATAATTATATGTGTCATCTACAATCTAATGATATGTGATATAATATGAATGTTTATATGACATATTAAATACAAATAATATGAATTTTAATATTTGAAGGTAAAATTTATTTATTTTTCTTAAAGGAAAAGATAAATTGACCAATAAACATGTTAAACATGTCTTGACCATGTTAAATAAGTCTTAATTATATCAGTTATTTATTCAATATATTAATTTAAATGGGTTATACTGGTTGATGTGGTTAACACGGTTAATAAATATGTCATGTTTGGGTTGACATTTTTGATACGTTTAATAAGTAAATCGTGTTTGGGTTGATGTTTTCTGACACGATTAATAAACAAGTTGACACGAACAAGATCCACTAGCATGAATTGCCACCCTTAGGTTTAGTTGAGAAAAATTACCCAATTTGATAAAACTAGTTTTTAGCGCACGTGCTATGCGCGCATGATTCATTTAAAATTACAGTTATACAAATTGTTTTAATTTATTTTGTTGTGTTTGTACAAAACGTGTTAAAACACGTTAGATTACAGTGACCCGAAGCCTATTTAGTCCAGTCTAAAAAGTTCGTGGGTGCGACATATGTGGTGAAGCTTTAATTACGAAAATTTAACTTATTTTGTTGTGTTTTAAATTAGATTTATTTTGTTTTATTTGCTATGTTTTTTACTTAATTCAGTGTGATTTTATTTTATTTTAGGTTATATTTGCAAAAATCTATTTTTTATTCAAATTATTTATAATATTTTTATTTGAGTAGCATCAATATCAGTGCAAATCAATATTAAAATGGACAAAATTGAAAAACAAATCAGTTTGAAATAAATAAATATAATAATAATAATAATAAATTTTTGTATTTTTAGGCCATCTGATCATAAGGACGAACGACCAAGAATGGCACGTTCAATGGAGAAAGGGAGACAGACCGTGTCAAAAAAGAATAAATAATAAAGAAAAAATAAGAACAAGAAGAAAAGGATGATAGAAAATGAAAAGAGAGAGAGAAAAGGGAATTTAAAAAAAAAAGGCAAAGATGTGTATGAAAAGAATTTATTTTAATAGGAACATAGAGAGAATATATTTATGAGATCACAATTTTAGAAAGCGAAAAAAAATGAAGAATGTGTAATAAGACAAGAGTGAGAGAAAACTGAAAAAAAAAAAAAGGAAAAAAAAAAAGAAAAAGCGCTCTGTGGGTCAAAAATCTTTTAAGACAACAAAAATGTTATTCATCCTCACGTGGATAAAACCCTATCACTAACAAAGTGATAACCTAACTAGACTGACTTTATATGAGCAGTGAAATTTTATCGCTATAGAGATGAATATAAGTACTCTTAAAATAATGACTAATTTTAAATTTAATTATCAAAAGATAGTGATTTTTAGAAGAGATAGAAAAAGAAAAAACCCCAAAGGAGAAGAAGTTGATAAAAGCAAAAGAAAAAAGAAACTGCTGGACTAAAAGAAAAGAAAAAAAAAAATCAATGAGAAGCTCATTCTCCCTTAATAATGATTGATAGACAACGGTTTTTAAAGATTACATAATTATTAGACTATATAATTTAATGAAAATTTAATTATTAAAAATTATTATTGATCAAAAATTCAAAGAAAATGTTATTCGTTTTAATAATATTATTATTTTTTTAGAATCTTATATTAGAATATCAATTAAAAAAATTTAAGTATGATTCTTGTCCAAACTGTCATATCAATATGGACCGTTAATTTTGCATTGTTCATTTGACACATTTTGATGAGACCTAATGTTTAAAAACGTGCACTATTAAAAAAGTATATCTTAGCATATAAAATTTCTTATTAACGTTCTTTTATTTTTAAATTTTTGTGGCTGTGAAAAGATATCTGATCAGTAAGGTTATGTTTTGAACTATCATTTGGTTTAGTATTTTATTTGGATGTTATTTGTAATATGTTCAAAAATAAGCACTACATCCCTATTACAGAGAGCTCCTTTTTATTTTTATTTTTTAATTGATCTTGTATTATCCTCAAAAGGACCATATTGGGTAACTCGACAATACCAGTGACAACCATCGATTTTAATGAAATATCATATGAGAGAGAGAGAGAGGAGAGAGGAAAAAATAAAAGAAATAAAACAATAACTATATGACAGTCTGGAAAATTTTCAGTGTATATAATTGAAAGGGTCCCCCAAGAAAGTTTTACTAAAATTGTTCTCCACACCTACGATTTTTACCAAGCAAATTACCTGCTACTCCCAAAAAGATATTCACTTTCTAACTTGTTTTGTCGTCCTCCCTCTAGTGCGGCATTCTTTTTCTTACCCCAATGTTTAATATTATAACATACGGTCGATAAATTTAGAATTATTTTGAAAACTAAGAAAATACAAAATTAAAAAGAAAAACCTTAGAGAGAAAATTTAGAGAGAGAGTTTTATTAATTTTGTGAAGATATATAAAATGAAGAGTCTTAGAGCTCTATTTATAAGAAATTTTTCAGCACTATTCACGGTTATTATTTGCATAGTACTTATTATTTATAGTTACTATTTGCACAGTAAGATTCTAACATGAACAGTAATTTTGACTTACTTGCATAATAATATTGACTAAGGCGGACAATTATTATTCATAAGTTCATAACTCCCCCCCTTAGATATCCACCATTCATGATGCCTCATTAAAAACCTTGCTAGGAAAAACTCAGTGGGATAAAAATCATAACAAAGAGAAAAATAGTACATCATTTATCTATACGTGTTTATATTGTCGCGTGAAAAACCTTATCAAGAAAACTCAATGGGATAAAACTATAATAAGAGAAAAAGAGTACATCCACGTAAACTCCCCCTCAAGTTGACATGTATAGGCTTCCTCATAAATTTCGCAAATGACGCGTCCCGATACTGTGGATATGCTTTTTGAATATTGTAGCAGGAAGTATTTTTGTGAAAAGATCTGTTGCATTGTTACTTGATCGAATGTATTGAATATCAATATCCTTATTTTTTTTTTATTTCTTGGAAGTATGAGAAGAACTTCGGGGGTATGTATTTCGTTATGTCGCTTTTGATGCAACCTTCATTTATTTGAGCAACACATGCTACATTGTATTCAAATAATATTGTTGGATCTTTACTGATAGATAGTCTGCAAGTTTCTTAGATATGTTGAGTCATAGACCTTAGCCATACACATTCTGGACTTGCTTCATGGTGTGCAATAACTTCGGTATGATTTGAAGAAGTGGCAACAAGTGTTTGCTTTTGTGAACATCATAAAACAACAGTACCTCCACATATGAACATGTATCCAGTTTGAGACCTGACTTTATGTAGATCTGACAAATATCCTATATCTGTAAAACCAATCATCCCCTATTTTGATCCTCTACGATAAATCAAATGTTCCTTAAAGATAACGGAATATATGCTTAATTCCGTTCCAATTTCTTCGTGGAGGAGATGAGATAAATCTTGCTAACAGATTAGTAGCAAAAGCTATATCTGGTAAGGTACAATTAGCAAGATATATAAGAGCTCCAATTGCACTTAAATATGGTACTTCAGGACCAAGGACTTCTTCATTACCTTTGCAACGGTGAAATGAATCCTTTTCAACATTAAGTGATCTAACAATCATTAGAGTACTTAAAGGGTTTGCTTTATCCATATTAAATCGTTTTAAGACCTTTTTAGTATAGTTTGATTGATGCACAAGTATTCCACTTTGATAGTGCTCAATCTGTAAACCAAGACAATATTTCATTTTTCTAAGGTCTTTCATTTCAAATTCATCTTTTAAGCATATCACAGCTTACTAAATTTCTTTACGAGTTCCAATGATGTTCAAATCATCGACATAGATGGCGATTATAACAACACCAGATGTTGTTCTCTTAATAAAAACACATGGGCATATGAGATTATTCACATATCCTTCTTTTGACAAATATTCGCTTAAGCGATTATACCACATGCGTCCGGATTGCTTCAACCCATATAATGATCTTTGTAACTTAATCGAACATATATCTTTAGGTTTTGAATTTAGTGGTTCAGGCATCTTAAATCCATCATGAATTTTTATATAAATATCACTATCAAGCAATCCATATAAATAAGCCGTAACAACATCCATAAGACGCGTCTCTAAATTTTTAGAAACTGTTTGGCTGATTAAATATCTGAATGTAATTGCATCCATTACAAGAGAATAAGTTTCTTCATAATCAATCTCGGACCTTTGTGAAAAACCTTGTGCAACAAGTCAAGCTTTATACATTATAATTTCATTTTTCTTATTGCGTTTTCGCACAAAATCTATTTGTATTCCACAGGTCTCATGGCTTCAGGCGTTAAGACAATTGGTCCAAAAACTTTACGCTTATTAAGCGAATTTAACTCAACCTGTATAGCACCTTTCCATTTAATCCAAACGTGTCTATTTTGGCATTCAAAAATGGATCTTGGTTCAGGATCCTCAATTCCGTTAATAATTTCACATGCCACAAAGTAAGAAAATATTTTATCAAGTACCATGTGTGACTCTATCACATTTATATATGTGTAATGTAATCTCAAAGAGAGTTTTGGAAGTTTTTCTAATATGTACTTCTTTTCTGATACATTAGTAGTTAAACACATATATTTCTCATTCCCTTCAATTTCATATTGTGTATCATATCCATGAAGATATATGTCTTTGAAACTCAACAAATTTCTTTTGGACTTTGGTGAAAATAGAGCATCATTTATGGAAAACTTTGATCCATTTGGCAATACAAAACTTACTCTACCAGTCCCCTCAACCAGATCTGCAGGACCTGATATTGTATTAATTATTGTCTTTACTGGTTTTAAATTAGAGAAGTACTTTTTAGATTTTAGGATAGTGTGCGTTGGACTACTATCTGGAATACATATATCCTCGGTATTAACTTTGAACTTAGCTTCATCCATATTAAGCTTCACACAAAAATAATAATAATATCATAAAAATTTCATGAATTTAAAAAAAAAATACATAACATAGGATTTTATGTAAAGAAGTACAACATGCATAGAACATAACCAATACAAAAATAAAATGCAATGCAAGTTCATAAGAGCACAATATATCTATCTAGTTATCACCAATAGTCTTATATGTAAAGTCATTTGTGAAGTCTGAGACATCAAGATGGGTTGAGTCATTTATAGGATCGTGGTGTTCATTCACATTTACTTGCTTTTTTTCTCCTTCAAGGATGCCTTGTAAAGTTTACAAAGATGTTCCGGTATTCGACAAATTTTAGACCAATGTCCTTTAGTACTGCATCTATAATAGGAATTTTCAGGATTCCAGGAACAACTTGCATCAGCATATTTTCTTTTGTCATGACGCTTTTTTTGGATCACGCCATTTTGTGAAGGGTTGTAATAACCACTTCTACCACGTCCCCGGCCATGGCCTCAATCACGACCATGTCCACGACCACGATTTTACCCCGTCCCGGATTTTGAGAATGCAACACTTGCTCCTAGAAATGTTGCTCTACCTATGGGATGAGACTGATGATTTTTAATCAACAATTCATTATTTTTCTCTGTCACAAGATGAGCTGATATTAGCTCTGAAAATTTCTTATAACCGCGCAAACAATATTGTTGTTGCAAGGTAATGTGAGATGCATGTAAAGTGGAGTAGGTTTTCTCTAGCATTTCACCATCTGTGATATTTACTCCACAAAATTTCAGTTGTGAAACAATTCTAAACATGGCAGAGTTGTAGTCGTTGACTTTCTTCAAATCCTTAAAACGTAAATTGTCGCACTCATCGCTAGTGGCGGGAAGTATGACTGCTTTCTGGTGGTCACATCTCTCCTTTAGACTTTTCGAAAGCACAAGTGTATCTTTAACTGTGAGATGTTTGCATTTCAAGCCTACATCAAGATGTTTATGAAGGAAAATCATTGCTTTCGTCTTTTCTTATGGTGACTTGTTATTTTTTTCTTTAATGGTACCGATTAGACCCATTGACTCTATACGCATTTCTACATATATGATCCAAGACAAATAATTCTTTCCCATCATGTCGTCGAGTACAACGAACTCAAGTTTAGCAAGATTCGACATGGTGATAGCTATAACAGAACATCAATATAATAAGAATCACAGTATTATTATTACAATAGAGAGTACAATTAAAATTATATGTTAATCATAATAGCAAGAAAAAAAAAGGGAAATATTACAAGTATGAGTATTGCAAAGAAAAATTAAAAATCGTGTGGAGAATGATGTCCAATAAAAAAAGAGCAAAAATATAGAAAATGACTACTAAAATAACAAACATCATCATCATATTCGCCATATCGTGAAAATTATATTAAGAATATTGAAGAGAAAATGAGAAGTGAAAGATAAAAATATTAAGAAGAGTGAAGAGAAGATGAGAAGTGAAACTGTATGGGTTAAGAAAAACTACATTTTATAGAGTAAAACTAGTCGTTTATAGCCGTTATATAGCCATCAATAGTGGTGTAAAAATCCGTTATATTACCGTTATAAGTGGAAGAAAAATTACAATTGTATACATCAAATGATGTAGAAAAATAAACAGATAAGAATAGTAATATGCATGCAGAAAGTGCAATGAGAAATTATTACCTACAGGTGGCTTAGCCGTCCATTTATGAGAATATAAACACGTCAAACTACTCGGTAAACCTTTCAAATGGGGTATGACCATAAAATTATAAAAATTATAATACGTTGGTGGCACATCCCTCATTTGTATGAATATAAAATAATAGAGTATATTTACATACCTTTCACTTGAATTAATAAGGGAAGAAACTTGTAGTAGGACTAGGGTTATGGCCTACTTTCTTTTGACTTTAAGGTAAATACTTGTAATTGAATCAGAGCCTGATTTCTTTGAATTAATGAATGTAGACAATCACAGTAAAAATAGAACATTCATGTTATGAAAACTAAACAAATGTAAAACTAAGAAGAAAACCTTTAGAGAGAGAAACTAGAGAGTTTTATTAATTTTGTAAAGGTATATAAAATAAAGAGCCTTAAAGTTCTATTTATAGGAAAATTTTCGGCACTATACGCGGTTATTATTTGCATAGTACTTACTGTTTACGGTTACTATTTGTACAGTAAAATTCTAACATGAACAATAATTTTAACTGATTTACATAGTAATTTTGACTGAGGTGGAAAGATACTATTATTATGAATAAGACTATTCCTTGAGCAGAATTTATACCAATGTCACCTTCAAGTCTTACGTTTTCACTCACATTAATGTGCAATTTCTTTTGTTTGAATTTATTCTTTAGTGACCATGCTAAGTTATTTCCACGTATCTCTTGCTTTTCCTTTAGTCGTTTTCTCTCTTGTTTTCTTGTGTTTTGTTGAAAACTACACGTTGAGCCCACGGATATTACCAAAAAAAAAAAAGTCTTCAAGTCTAATGGCTTTCTTGACTTTGAATTAACCTCTATACCCTCTAATGGCTTTTGTACAAGTAACAAGGATGTTGGCATGTTGCATGGCTATATTGCCGATTGGCTATTGCCATCGAAAATGTTTGACGTTCTCCGTTTGCTCTCTTATGCAAGTTTGAGGCCTGGAAGTGTCTTAAATAGGAAATTCTGCAGTAAGATATCTAATAAGGACAAAAAAACAAAAACAAAAATTTTCTTCAATTTTATTAACATGTTGCGTGTCACTAAATTATATTTCCTTGTGCATAATGTAAATCGTGTATGTGTATATATACATGGTTTATGTATAACATACTATTAGTGAATGTCTCTAAAGCCTCCAATTTATATACAATCTAACGTTCAGAATGAACTAACACGTATTTCAGAGTCTCGGGGTTCTTTTCGTTTTTGTTTGCCGCCTCACGGCATGGTTTCTCAACAACGTCCCCTTTAGCAACACCATCACCAACAGCAGAAAAGCCAAAAAGAAGGCAATTTATGGTTTTACACTTTTATTTCGTTGCCTTATCACCTAAAAGAGCATTAATACAATTTTTTCCAAAAAAAAAAAAAAAAAAAAAAGAAAGATAAAAGAATATAAAACTACAGTCACCAATGTGAATGTAGCTACAATGATATCAACAGCAGCATAGGCATAGAAACTTGTTCACAATGCGGGCAATGAAGCAAGGCACCTGAAATTCTGGTTGTTGACATTTTGAGATTTTTGTATAACTAACAATAATAATTAGCACCTGCCCTTGTGCAAAGTGATCTCTACAAGGTGAGAATGTGTCAAAAAACAAAAAACAAAACAAAAACAAAAAACAAGACGAAACAAAAAAAAAAAAAGTTGTTGATCAGAGATTTGGAGGGACAGTAACTTCAACTACCAACTTCCCTTTTGAGGTCTCCATACGTCATAGCCAGAGGTGCTTTCTATGGAGGAAATATAAGCTTCTTCCAAAGAACCGACTGTAATGCCGCAGTTCCCATGTGTGATGATTTCCGACGCCAAACCATGCGCGAGTTAGAGGTGATGGGTTATTGTAGCAGCCAAAAGAAAACGGCTTCTCTTCTTCTCGAGCACTGTGAGAATAAACAACTCAGAAAGCTCTAGTTTGTTTGAGAACTGACGCCAAGCTTGTTGAACACGTCACCATTGGTTTTTTGGATAGTTTCACGTTGCTCCATAGTGAAATCCACATTGGCAGAATTGAAACTCTCCTGAGGGCTCAACCTAGGACGAGGACGCCTTGAGGGTCTCAACTTTAAGTTATCCCTGGGAAATGCGTCCTTTGCCTTCCGTTTTTGTTTTGTGTCCATAAATCCGCAAGCAAAAGCTTCAAGCACCTTGGTGGTCAGCGGTCTATTTCTCGTGCTCTGCCGCCGGGGGCCCACGTTAGCTTCCTGCTCAGAGTTAGCTGCGCATTCTGAGGATTTCACTGACAGCTGGGGATTGTCAGATTCTTTGCTCCTTTGTTGATCCTGTCTTGCTGTTGTTTCTTTTGTGAAAGGCTCATCGGTTTCAGCATCTTGAGAGATAGGCATGTTCAAGTCGATAAATGTACGGGATTGAGGTTTCTCAAGAGGCTGTTCGGCACCCATATGGTTACTACTCGGAATCCCTTCAGCACTAGTGATCGGGCTACACCCTCTGGATGAGCTCGTTGACGACAACTTCTCTTGAGATGGATCCACCTGAGAGAGCATGTTCTCACTCAAATCAGAATTTTCTACACAGCTACTAGCCTCTTGTTGCAATCTGGAATCTACCCTGCTGTTGGTTGTGTTGCAGCTTGTATCTTTGCGACTAGGAGGGGGTAATCTCCTGCGCCGTTTCATGACAGGAGCTAACTGGATTTTGTTTTCAGGACCCTCTTTCTGGCTCAATTTGGACTTTGTACCCTTTTTCAGTTGTGCGCCATTGCATAAATCATTGTGTTTGTCCTTTGGGATTTTGGCTGGCACAATAGTTGAATCCGTGCCATGTTCAACATCTTTATTAGCAAAAGATAATGATTTGCTCAACTTAGGCACAGCAGCTTTGAGATCACTAGTCTCATCCTTGTCCGAAGACAAGGCATTGACAGAGCTAGACTTATCTGCTGACTCATCAGAACTGTCTTCATCATCGTCTTCAGACTCACTTTGGGAGGTGCAAGTGTTCCTTATTTCGACCGGCAAGCTTCTAAGTTCCCTCACCTTACCAGTTCTCCCATTTGCCAGACTTGTATCCACAACAGTAAACTTCATGGCATCAGTAGCACGGTTGGGAGTGCGAGGCTTCAGATAACAGTGGCGCTGCTCGTCGGGAAAATCTTCTTGGTCCAGCTTTGTTTCATCATTCCATCCATTTTCTTCCTTGATTTTGTAACCTTCAATCTCAAGAAGCCCCGGCTCAGAGGCAACTTTACTGAGGACATCACTCACAGAATCAAAGTAATGGTCGCCCTTAACTAGTTTCCTTCTTGAAAACTTCTTAATGCCAGGCAAGAGAAAGACCAAAGAATGCTTGGAACCAGCAGTGAAGCTATGATTATTAGGCTGCTCAGAGTGCCACCCTCTTGCAAGCAAACGGGGCCAAACAGCTTCCCAAAACAGATCGCTTGATCGGGCTTTGCTAAGCCGAAAGTCACCTGTTAAAAAGTTGACTATCTCCAGAGGAGTAAGTGTGGAGCACGCTTTACCAATCGGAATCTCTGGGCGAACATGGACAACTTGATTGGATTTTGGAGTATCCATGACCATTCCTGTGAGATCTTGCTTCCCTTTCCCTATTCCCACTGCCTCCACAAGAGCATTCAACCCAAATGTAGACTTTAGTGTGAATACATATTCCTCTAGCGATATTTTCCCCTCCCCATATTGCTTAGAGACCTGTCAAATTTCTCAACGTAAATAGTGATACCAATAATAATACGTAAAATAAAAGCATCTGTTATTTGTGATTAAAGATGAAATAAAAGTGACCATAATACAAAAAGAGGGTCCTTGTAAAGAAATTTAAAAAAAAAAAAAAAAAAACTTTCAATTAAATTATCATCCATTTAGCTCAATAGTATAGGATATGGACACAAAAACAATGTTTCCTCCTAAAAAAAGGTGTAGGAAAAAAATCCTTCACTTCTTAATTGTAATTTGGCAACAAAAACAGTAGTAACGATTCCTTGCATCTCAATTGGGTTCAAATTCCAGAACACCACTTCGTACCTAAAGAAGCAAAAGTCTGAAGGTTTAAACCTTATTTCAAGCTATGCTCTATCAATTTTCCTAAAGAATTACAGAGACTGAAAACTGGCTGGTGTGTTTCATAGCACAAATGCGGAGCAAGGACGACATCTAATCAACTATACGGAATGACAATGCTTTTGTTGTGTAGTGTAGTTCTATTGTCAATTGATAGGTGGCAGTTGAGAACCAGGCATTTGAGTCTTGAGAACAGTTACCCTTCTTTCTAGAGACACGTTTGAATATGCCATACATGTTTTGCTTGGGATACGTGGATTGTCAATCAGTATAACAAGCATTTAAAGTCAAAGCTGGTAAATTTAACCGCTGATCTAAATCTAAATTCAGGCTAAAGAACTACCTCATATGAAAAATTCTAAGGCAGAAAAGCCACCGTAAAACCAGTTAAGAACACGTTTGACAGTTTCTCTATAAAACATATTAAGTAAAATGAATTTATTGCATCCAATCCACGCTCAAAAGATAGTAGTAAAAGGTTAAATAAGATGCAGTTACCTCCAGAAAAGTGTTCCGGCATTACTCAGACACACGGGGAAGCAAACGAGACAACAGTTCCTGGTGCCTCAATCCTGTGAAGATTCTTTGTCCATATATACACTTTCTACTCCTTATTTTCCGGCATTCTGACCATCTACGGTATCTGTCAGACCGATAAAATCTCCCATAATAGTAGGACAATATGTCCCCCAGCTTCTTGCTCCCCACAAATTTCTTCACCAGAACAAGATTCTTCCCAAAGATGTATAAACCAAGAAGAAAAGCAGCCTCCTCCTGGTCACTCCAGCTATCATCCAAGCAACCGGGGACGAGGCGGTGCCCTTTTCCTCCGTGACTTGGTTGCAATTCGGTCCTTTCATCTCTCTGCAAAACCAAGTTTTCTGATTCACCAATGTTTGTCCCATTGATTGATGCAACATCTAGGGGCTCAAGCTCAACTTTAGTCCTTAAAGCGTTCCCCACTAAAACTATACCGGCTTCTTTGATGCATTCGGATTTTAGGGATTCATTTTTGTTGTTGCTTTCATCAACACTATCAAAAGCATTCTCTGGTGCATGGCTTTGGGTCTCACTTTTCTCCTCACTAATCCATATCAACGATATAGACATTCCAATGAGACTATTAGGGCAATCATCAGCATTGATTTCTAAAACAGCCGGGTCCTGTGAAATCCTTAGATACTCAGAGACTGTAATTAGACAGGGAATCTCAACCTGGTACTCATCTCCAACCCTAGGAAGTATTTCTGGTTCCCCAAAGACGTCACAAACAGAACCTTCTAGAGAAATCGAGTTCTCCACAGATGCACCCTCGCTCAAATCCATAATTTGCTCATTCACTTCAATTGAATCCATCTGCCAAAGAAAAAGATTAAAAAAAAAAAGCCATAATTATTGTAATTTGGTCCCTTCTATCGGTCAATGCTATAAGCCAATCTTAAAGTTTCAAGCTTTATGTTGATTAACATCTCAATATCAGAATGAAAGCAAGCAAAAGTAGGAAAATCTACGGGAATAATACGAAATATTAAGCAAAACATAACATAAACAATATGTATGTTTAAGGAAAGGAAAATGCAGTAGTCCCCTTTTAACCCAGTCCTTAAATCAGTTCATAACTTCCAACGTTTTTTTGTTACTTAACACTCAAATCTTTTCAGTTTAAACAATCTAAAGCTTCTAAGATTGGATTCTGAGATCTGGGGTCAGATGGAACAAGAAAGGTAATATGATGGTTCGGCCTCTCCCTTTGTTGTGCTATTCAAATGTGGGCCCGCCTTACTCATACCAAATAAAATTGTTGGTTCATTTCCTAGCAAAAACCCACTAGACTGTGGATAATTCTCAAGGAAATGACAAAAGCAATTAAGAGATACAAGTCAGCCACTAATTAAAGCATAAAACAGAGAAGAATTTATGCAAAAGCAACTTATAAATGTCAAGATCAAATTTTTTTCCCTTTTTTTTTTCTTGTCGAATTTATGCAAATTAAATAAAATCTTATTATACCAAAATTAGGGGGGCAAAAAAGCAATATCTTAAAAACCAAATATCAGTTCTTCGATTGAAACCAAATTCTGTTCCTCGCCAAATTTAACGAGTTAAAACTTCATTAACATAATAGACATAAAAACCACTAAATATATTAGCACAAAAAAAAACATGAAAATATCAAAGCAAGAAAACAAAGCTTAATAAATCTCAGATTCATTTTCGAAACCCAAACTAAAACTTCGAAAGTCGAAAACTTTCTCACGAAAAATATCAAAGCCCAGTTAAGTACATTTGTCTCAGAGAACCAACCGAAACATATAATAATCTTAACCAAACATTCAAGTTTTTATTTTTCCAAAACAATAAATAAAACCCAGAAAAGGAAAAAAACGAAAATAAATAAAGGAAAAGAAAAAAACACACACACACACACACACACACGAGAAGAAGCCAAACAATCAAAAACCACTGTTTTAACTGAGAATTCCAATATGATCCACCAAAATTCCAGATATTTACTCTAAACGGAACCGTTAAAACACGCAGAGAAACAAGTATACTCAATCGTACAATAAACAAAAACAACAGAAGAATAATAAACCGAAAAGAAAAGCGAAAGATTTTATATTTTTTAAAAATAAAAAATAAATAAACTGTTACCTCCATGGAGAAGCCAAAAAACACAAGCGACGAACCCACGTGAAAGCTCAAACTCAAGCCCTGAGGAAATGGGTATCACCGATTGAGACGCTTATACAGATTAAGAATAAACAAAACGTGAACAAACACACACACACAGATATATATACAAATATATATTTATATATAAAGATATACACTTGTAAACACGAAAAACACACACACAAACAAACTGTTTTCTTAAGGAGGAGATAGATAGAGAGAGAGAGAGAGGAAGGCATAAAGAGACGCGAGGACGAGGAAAATAGAGACATGAGAGAGTAGAAAAGAGGAAGCCGTACCTGGGTTTTACGGAAGCTGAGCTTTCATGGCTACGAAGGTTGAATTCGAGGAAAGGACTACTTTTAGAGCGAGAAACTAGAGAGAGAAACTACAAATGAGAAAAAAAAATGAGAAAAGCAAAGTCGTTCTTTCTTGTGCTTATAAGAGAGAGAGAGAGAGAGAGAGAGAGAGAGAGGTTGTGCTTGTGTTGTGTTGTGGGGTTGGGTTTGGAAAGACAAAGAATTATTAATAATTACTAAATAAATAAAAAATGGGGCTCTCCTCTGGTCCGTTTTATAGACAACAAGTGATAATTCCACGCCAATTGTGGCGCGTGGAACCACGCGCGTTGTCGTGGCTGACGCGTGGATTAAAGATTCCCGCTTAGGGGAGATCTTATGCAGGCTTGTACTGTATTTACTTTTCTTTGCCGAATGAATCATTGCCACGTGTTGTGAAGTGAAGATACTTGTCGTTTTCTTGGATGACACTGGTTGATACGACAAGTCGTACACCGGTTTTGGTGGGCGTGCTGTAGCGTAAAGTTGTTCGGAGATTGCCGGAGGGGATTTAATTTTGTTGTGGGCCTGGGCTCCACACGAGTACGGATAACAAACATTGTTTCGGCTTCGATTTTGATTATTTAAATGACCAAATTAGCCTCCGGATTTGGTTCTGGGTTTTATTTACTTTAAGTTGGGAAAAAACAAAATATATTTACATAATTTTTATTTTATTTTTTTACAAACACTTTTTTTTATCAACAAAAACCTCAAAACTTGCTAACCACGTGAAGATTTGGCTACGACCGTGGCTTAAATAAGGCGCAGCCTCTTTGACATAGAGTTGGGTAAGGATTACTTATTTTTGGTTTCGATTCATTAATCATATTAACAACCTAAAAATAAATATACCACAGAATTCATTTCGTTTTTTGGCCAAGGAGATGATTTTGTTGTGCAAGATTTGGATTTCCATTGTTCTAATTTCCTTTCGAGTCTTTTTAATTCCTTTTGGCTCGCTTGCGAATCCGAATTGAGAGCTTTTATCGGTATGTTATTTATGACAAATTGTGGAGCAATTTGGTGAATTGTATGTAGTTAGATTTGATGTATTTTCAATTTGATCTATCTTATGCAGCACTCTGAAATTAAATATGTAGAATTTGAAACGATGGGTTACGCTCATGAAAATATAATCAAATTTGTTGATTACATTTTGACTAAAATAACGGTAGTTGATAAATATGAAAATATGAGATATTTTGATTATATTTATTAATTGAGAATATCTCGGTTTAATTTGTGAATATTTTGACTTACCCTACGGCGGTACTATATTCATGGTAAATTGACACCTAAAGTGCAATGAGAAATTATTACCTGTAGAAAGCATGACCGTCCATTTATGAGAATACAAACACGTCAAACTGCTCAGTAAACCTTTCAAAGAGTGTATAATGACAAGATTATAAAAATTATAATACGTTGGTGACATAACTCTCCTTTGTATGAATATAAAATAATAGAGTATATTTACCTACATTTCACTTGAATTAATAAGGGTAGAAACTTGTAGTAGGACAAGGGTTATGACCTATTTTTTTTAACTTTAAGGTAGATACTTGTAATTGGATCAGAACTTCATTTCCTTGAATTAATGAATGTAAACAATCGCAGTAGGAATATAACATTCATCTTGATAACGTGTTATGAAAATTAAGAAAATGCAAAACTAAGAAGAAAAACTTTAGAGAGAGCGTTTCATTAATCTTGTAAAAGTATACAAAATGAAGAGCCTTATAACTCTATTTATAGGAAAATTTTTGGCATTATTAACGGTTACTATTTGCACAGTAAGATTCGGATATGAACAGTAACTTTGACTGACTTGCATAGTAATTTTGACTGAGCTAGACAGCTACTATGTTGGGAATAATGTCCTAGAAGCATGAGATGTAATAGGATATTTATTAATTATTTAATAAATAAATTTATTCATTATTTTATGTGCATATGTTATTGAATATTTTATAAATATCATTGAAAATTTCATGATTATTTACGTGATCTTAAATATTGTATATAAGTATTATATATAAGAGGATAGTATTTAAGGATAATAATCAAAACGATATTACTAGTGGTGTTATATGCACTGTTAATAAGATGAGATATTGAATGAGTGTATTACGCATAATGAGATTGTGTGGAACCGGGACACAGACACAATATGAATTTCTGATAATTTCTGTTAAGCATAGAATTAATTAATTAATTAAAGAGTTTTAATTAATTATTAATTTTATTAGAGCTCGAAATTATAGGTCCATGAGTCTCTGCGTCGTCCATGTAATCTTACAAGACAATAAGGGCAAAATGAAAATTTTACAATTATGAAATTCTAAATAGAATGCTCAAGAATAATTAACTGAAAATCTATTATAAATTAAATAATGTGATTATTTAAACTTGAATTTAAAAACACATATGTGGAGAAGTCCGCATGATATACACACCCAGCACTATAAGAATCCCTCTTGAATTCAGTTGCTTGCTCTCTAAGTTATCCGATTGACTTATTTGATAAGTTGTCCAATTGGAATTCAAATTAAATTAAGTTTGACTTTAATTGGAATTTGAATTTGAGTCAAAATTATACTGTAGGATAAAGGAGAATTTTTTCTCCTTCCCTATCTGTAATTTGCGCCAACCACAGGGGGGAATATCCCATTGGTGGCCGGCCTAATAGGATAAGAGAGAGAGGAGATTTTGTTTCTAAAATAAAATAGGAGTGGGAGATAATTATTAAGTTTTATCTTGGAGATAAAGTTTAGACTTCTTCTAGGAGTCTGATAGTTACTTTATAAATAGGTTATTGCAGAAAATTAGAGAGTATAATTTTTGCTCTCCCTAGCATATAATGGTTGGTTTTATAGAGTGAGGAAAAGGAAAATTTTCTCCAAAAATTCACGTCATGCATGTGTTGGGGTTCGTGGAAAACTTAAGTGTTTGAGTGCTAATCTCATTTTGTTTCAGGTGTGCCCACACACGTCTTCATAGATTCAAAGAATTGATGAGAAAGATTCGAGTAATGTAAACGAGATTGGAGTGAGGAACGTTCGTGGTCAAAGAACTTAAGTTATTGACCTAATAGTTCCCTAGGTAAATTTATTCACAAATTAATCAAATAAATTAATTTGATTAATTTATTCGTGCATAAATTAATGTATTTTATAGAGTATCTCAAAGGTTTATTAAAATTTTTATTATACACAATCCGCTAGATACACGCTTCCGCATAGAAAATCATTTTCAAAACGAACATACTATTTATAACAAACAACATTTTTTTTTCCTTTGAGGTGATATATAAGCTGTGTGTCGAGAAAAGAGTATTGTTTGTTAAAACTACACATAAAAAAGATTTGGGTTAAAACAAAAATTAACACTTTGGTCTTGTTCTTTTCACAACTCGAGTCATAACTCAAGTTATATTACTATATTATTTTCTCTCACAAAAATTTAAATTTAACTGTTTTGCTACAGTATTTTTCTCTCATATTTATGACACAAATCTACCCTGTATTTTTCAGAAACTAACTATTCGACAAGACTCTTGGTATCCTGTGCTTTTTATAATATTAAAATAGTGTCTTTACTTTTTTAAAAACATTTTATGGATACCTTAAAGCTAATTTTTAAGATATGTAATGTCCAAATTACATTTTTTATCAATTAAATGGAAATTAATATTTTTTTATAAAAAATCTAAAAATATTTTAAAACATTAAAATATTTAAAAGAAAATAACAAAATAAAAAAGTTCATCATTTTTTCCTAGATCTATTCGTTTTTTTATTAATTAAATAAAAGGATACTAAGGTCATTTTACATCTTAAAAATCAACTTTAAGGTGCCAAAAAAATGTTTTTATAAATATCAAGGTACTGCTTCAATATTAGCAAAAAAAAACATGGTACTAAAAGTACGTTTCGCTATAAGACATGTACCAAAATAATTTTATTCATTTTCTTTTTTATTTAGGGTAATTTGCCAAATGGTCCCTAACAACTTTAGTAGGTTACAGTTTGGTTCCTAACTTTTTTTTTTTGGCAAAACGACCCATAACCTCTTTAAAAGGTGACAGTTTAGTTCTTTTCGTAAAATTCTGTTAAATTTTTAACAAAACATGTCAGGTGACTCATCACATGACCCCATTTTTCAGTAAAATGACTTAAATGCCCCCAGAAAAATTATCCGTTTCAACTCTGGTTTTTCAGCTCACAAGAGCGGCGAAGTCGAGCGGCGAGCGGGGAGGCGCGATTGGCGGCTGGGTTCAGCATGGGTGGGATTTGGGTTCTTCAACTTACAAAACCCAGATTCATCAATCCTCAAATTCCAGTGATGTTCATCGCTTGATCTACAGTCCTACTCATCACCACCGAGCTTCTCTTCTCAACATCACAATCATCTCCATTAATCCCCAAACACAATGCTTCTTCCTTCCCCGCGGCCATTATTTCTCCACCACTGCCGATAACCAAACACTCCATCCTCAGCTGCTTGCACATGATTAATTCTGTTAAAAATTTAACATAATTTAACATAAAGGACGAGATTGCACATTTTTAAAGAGGTCTAAGGTCATTTTGTTAAAAAACAAAATTAGAAATTAAACTGTTACTTTTTAAAAAAGTCGGAGATTATTTATGCAAGTTACCTGTTTATTTATTTGGGGTGACCTTTTTTTCAACTCCTACCAGCGCCGGAAAAAAGAAAGCAAAGGAAATGGCGTTGAAGTTGTTTTGATTTTTTTTTTCTCAAAAAAGAAAAAAGAATGGCGTTGAAGCGTGGCCTTGGCAGCAGAGTTGAGCCACGTCAGCCCACGCGGCAGTTGTACACGTGGAAGTGGCGACGCGCTGCCGCCCCACTCTGATTGGCTAATATTGGTTTCGTATTCTCTTGTCGCTTTTTTATTTTTTTTATTTTTTATTTTTTTCAGTTTTTCTATTTTAAGAGATAATAATAAATAATACATGCATTCCGGCAGTTACCCATATTGACTTTAGCTTAAATACGTAATTTTCTTTTCTTTTTTCTTTTTTGAGAATTATATAAAATATAAATACTAGGAATATAGTTCTTAAACTATCAAATTTCATCAGTAATAATGTTTTAAAAATTTTAATTATTTGACAGTTTATCCTAATACACTGTCGCCAGAAATTTTAAATACCCTATTACATAAATTATTTTTCCTGGAAAATTCTTTTTGGACCGGAAACAAATTCACTCTAATTGTTATAGGCCCTGAAATGTATGTGGTTGCCTTTATGGGTGTGGTGGCCAGCCTACAAAAAAATCATATTCCAAAACACAAGAAAAAAAAAAAACAAGCGGAAAAAACCAAAATAAATATAATTGAAAATCCTCAAATTTTTTTTTTTTTTTTAACTATTCTGCAAGAATAGCAACAATGATGATATGCGTTGCCATCTATATGTGTAAATATGTAAGCATTCTCTTAAATCTGGAACGGTACGACACGTGTAACATTTTCTGTATGAATTTGTAACTTTTTGATGTTACATGATAATACTAGAGCAAGTGTGATGTAACATGTGTGATGTAACATGACGTAAGATTGTATTTCGATGAGTGTTACATTTAAAATTTAAATAAAATAAGTGTTACACGAACATATAAATGATATTACTAATGAATAAAAAATGTATAAAAATTATTACAAAATGTACCGTATAAAAATGTTACATTTAATTTTTGAAGTATATAAAAAATGTGTTGAGGTTCTTTTGATGAAGGCCTGTCGACGTGGAAGGTAGATGACTCGTGATCCCTTTTGGTTCGTGATGATTGTGCTCTTACCGACTGACGTGGTCGAAAAGCTACTGAGGGCACTTCCTGGCGTCGATAGTGGCCGAGAGGATGATGTTGGCCCCGGCTGAGGTAGGCTAAACCCGGATGACCCCGAGGATGACGGTATCCGAGGGCGACTTCAGCTCCAAGATGGTGAAGAATTTCTGATGGGGATCTCCCAGTGAGCATATAGTGTGGGAGAGGAATGTGACCAGTTTATGGAGGAGGTCCCTAAGTGGGTAACGGAGTCGAATCTCTCCGTTTGTGAATACAATGACTTCGACGGACGTAGTGTATGGAGGAATCAAAACTCGGTCTTGGGGGGTGTTAGGCTGTGGTTAAGGGATTTCGATGCTTCGGGGAGCTTTTGTTACCTCTTCCAATGGGGAGAACGCCTAGAAACTCGTTCTAGAGGGACTCCGCTGGAAGTTATGGAGAATAGAATCCTCCGTCGGTCGCTCTGATAGAAACAAAAAAAATTCAGAGAAATTAGCCAGAACAGGAGATTTTTGACCTCTCTTTCCTCCCTTTCCCGTCTCGTCCTTTGAGAGGTTTAGACAACAATATTTATGGACAAGAAACGTGGTAAGGGGAGGGAAGTTTTCCCTCCAACCCTTTTGAACTTTGGCTGAAATCCCCCCGAAGGTCTTCATCGGTAAGACATTTCCAGTGTGCTTCAACGATAGCTTTCGTCGATCACAGAGGGAGGTTTACCAAAAAGATGAACAAGTAGGTCATTGGACAACCAAATGGGGCTCCGTGACCATTTTGGGTGAGGTCAGAGGGTGGCAGCCACACGGTCAAAAGGTTGTCTTTTCTTATTTGTGTATATTCTGGCTCCTTATAATTTTTTGGGGAAGAGACTGCGTTTGACTCCTGGGAAGGCAAGGGAAGTGCACAAAAAAAAGGAAAGACATGGAGAAAAATGATATTTTATCTCTTAGTGCAAGGTAATGAACCAATAGGCTTTTCTAGACTATTTATAAAAAGTTTAGAACTGTAAAGGTAGTGACTATAAGCTTAAGTAATTTGTTTTACTCTGTCTAATTTCCTCCATAACCCACATTATCCTAATTCCCTCATAGACCCAAGACTACCCCAAGTGGGCCAAGGGTTTAATTAGGCCGGATAAAATGGGTCCGGTCACATTCTTTGCCCTGCCAAACTACGACCTACATAGAAATCTCTAAAACGTGGTTTGAGTCCACGTACCATACCTATATTCGTATTTATTATATCTGGGTTAAGCCGATACTTATAAAATTTTAGGTATCAACAAAATGTTATATTTATCAACTTGGTACGGCCGCGGGACTGAAGGTTATGTCTTGTTTGCTCGACAAAAAAAAAAAAAAAAGATGAGTAGATGACTGGAAGTAGTTTATTTTGCGCATGCTTTGCAACAATCATAGAGTCATAAATGTTATTTAAAACAAGTTCATACTTTGAAATTCACTCTTTGCCCTTCTACTAAATAATTCGGGAAGAGGTTTGCAAATGGCTATTTGGTCAATGTGAGAATTTGTTTGTTAGTTGACAATCATATAGTCATAAATGGTTTGATGACGCATTAATTAGCTGATATATGCCTGTTTCCATGCAAGCAAAGTTCATTCCATTGGATAAATCAATCTCCGAGTTTTGTTTCACCTATTGTATCTAATGTTTTTACTTTTATTTTTTCTATTTTAATTTTGAGTTTCATAATTATTATTCCTCTTTTTTTTTTTTTTTGTTAGTCTACTGTTCTACCAATTTTATGTAAAAATTGGTGGATGTTTGGTTCATAGCTTCAGAACTATAATTCAAAATTATTTTTTATTTATGTGTGTTTTTTATGAAAAAAATACTGTAACGAGTCACGAATCATAATTCAAACTATGACACAAATCCTCATACTAAACACCTCCTTAAACACTTGAACTCGATTTTTGGGGATAGATCATAGATTCCTTGCTTAAACATTGAAAATGATAGCTTTAAAATCAATGGCAGTACAGCTTGCTTTTTCTTCTTTTTTTTTTTCTTTCTATAATTCTTTTTAGCTTTCCACTGTAGGATTAGTGAAATTCTGAATGTTAGTCTTTCGACAAGATCATATTAAATTTATAAAAAAGTATGCAAAACTAATAAAATATAATACAAATTTGACATTTAAAAGCAGAATCTTAAGAATAAAGTACTTTTTTTTTTAATCTTATAGTAAGTGACGTATTTCTTTTTATACGACCCCGAGCAGAAGTTTCTTCGCTTTTTTTTTTTTTGTTGCTTTTCCAAACCTTCTGTTGTATTCTCTATTTGCTTCCCCATAATCATATGACAATTCTTTTTTAATTCCCTCTGTAAAAATATAAAAAGTGTTTTGGCTGAGGATAAAAATATAAAATGGTATTAAAGTGGCAGTAGTGCTTCTTACATAGCTCTCTTGGTCACTTTTTCCGTTACGTATTAAGGTTCTGTTCATTTTACCGATTCGAGTTTTGATATAATTAAAAACTCTCAGAAACAATCACATATAACTTTTTTATTACAGTAAAAAGTTCTCACATAAAGCTACATCTCAACTCAAATTAAAAATTCGAATCAACGAACTAAACGGTCCCTAAATAATTAATTAGTCTAATGCATCCCTAGCGAGTTTCATATTTTCATCCCTTTTTTTTTTTTGTTTACATGTAATCCCTGATTTTCTTTTATGCTTTTCTCAATTTTCTTAGAAAAATTTTAAATTAGAAGGATAAGGCGAGAAGCATAGGTGAAGGTTTTCCAATTTTGTGCATGCCGTAAACTGTATGAATATATTTTTTTTCAGAAAAAAAAATAATAAAAATACAAGATACCTTTTAGGCAAGAAACTTGGGGGGAAAAAAAATACAAGATCTCTTGGTGTTTGGTGAAAGGAAGCAGAAAATTATATATAATTAATCACCATCACGTTGAACCTTGACTTTCTTACAACTTAATTTTTTCCCAATTTTTTTTTTTTATCTTTTCGGTTTTTAAAATATTTATTTACTTGATAAAAATGTTAACAATTGTTGATTTGAAAGGATTAAGAAAGATTTAACATGATAAAATAATGCAAAACAATTCATCATGATGACAACAGTGGTTGTGATGTGGAAGAGGGTTATATTTCTTGATCATGTGCTCTTTGAACTTTTTTTTTTCTTTAACCATTAAACCCTTGTTTTTTATAAATGGTATTAACTTTTTGACGAAACTTGACATGTGGCTGAAATATGAGTGCTTAATCGCACGAGCGGTTATTTTTCTCTATTTTAATTTAAATTTATTGGTGTTCGAGTCTTTAACTAAAGTTTTAGCGAAATAGAAACTTTTGAATTAATTATATTTTAAAAACACATCTGCATTAAAATTGAGAAGAAAATGAACACTTATGCCCTTATTAATGACTAATATACAAGTTACGTGTCAAATTCTGTTTTTTTAAAATAATAATAATAAATTGGGGTGTGTGCTATATATTTTTAAATTTAAGGGGTTAATTACTACAAAAGAAATTCAAGAGGCACATTGCTATAAAAAAGAAGTTCGAGGGCAATGTAAAAAAAAAAAAAAAAAAAAAAAAAAAAAAAAATTTTTTCCACTTCCCTTTTTTTTTTTTTCACAAAAAAAAAAACTTTATTCAGCTGTCCATTTTTCCTTTATCAACCAAATAGAATACGGAATATGGACTCATGGGAATTGTGGCATTGGGGATAGAATTAACTGAAAATAGTAAAAAATAGACCAATATAAAAAGTTTAAAAAATATATAGATTAATTTTTAGTCATAAAAATTAATAGGCTATAACTTATTAAGTTATGGTTAATAATCAGATAAGTTATGGACAAACTTGTCAAGTTATGGTTCATAGCCAGACAAATTATGAACAAAAATCGTAAATTATGGACAATAATTTGTCAAGTTATGGTTCATAACTAGATAAATTATAGACAAAAACAATAATTTAACTTATTTATTAACTTATATAAACTATTAACTTATTAATTTTAATTCATCACAAGTCTTGACTTATTTCCCTCTTTTCTCTAGAATTAATCCTAACAGCCCAGAGCATATAAGGCCGTTAAATGGCTTTGCTAGCCCATTAAGACCACTATCGGTATGGTGATAAATGTCAACATGACAAGAATGCTGATCACCATAAGTCAACGACTAACTAGGATGACATTTTTATAACTAAAAAAAAAAAAAAAATCCTCAATTATGCTTTCGTCAACTGGTATTAAGGAGCCCAAAGTCGAATTAGACTAAGTCACATTTAATAGGCCGATAAAATAGATCTTAAAATGCTAGGTTAGATATGTAATAGATCATTTTTTACCGTTATGCCGCTACCACCCGTGATGCTGAGATGACTTAAATAGCACGAATATACTATTAATCAATTATATCATTAGTGTAGCATGCTTTCTCACTACATCCATCATTAAGCATTAACTTTTTTTTTGTGTCGTTTTTCGTTGATAATAGACTTTGTTAATTTTCTGGAGTTAAGAAAAGATAGACGTATACAAAACAAAATAAACAAATAAGGGTAGTTACAATCAAATGTGTCGATGGCATTCGTCTAGGCATCACTTTGTAAAGCATATGAAAAGAGATGGCAATGCTATTTGTTTTATTGTGGAATTTTGCTAGTTAGGGCTTTAAATATTTAGAAATTAATTACATTACACGTAAGATGCCTTTTGAAATGTATTACAAATATCAGGGGATATTAGGAACAAGTCTTAGCTAGTGAATTGTTTAGATTCATGCAATTATTGCAAAAAAAAAAAAATAAAAAAAAAATAAAAAAAAAACACAATCAATTATTCAAAAAACACAAAAAGGAAAAAAAAAAAAAAAGAAGTTTCTAGCAATACCTTAACAAAACTCATTACCTACTTTTTTCTAAATTATTTTGCAATTGAGACCAGACTCTCCACATACATAGCAACAAATTCCTAGTCGTTTCCTAAATCAATTAATTGCATAATCTCGAAATTAACGAACTCATGCCTGTAAATGTTGAAGACCAATTCCTTATAAGTAGTTGCCATAAAGTATCTCGCCGCCACTCTTCCAAAATGCCAAAACAATGGGAATGCCTTCTAAGGGTCCAATCGTCATATGTTTTTTTTCCAAGAACAAGAATCTTTACCACCACCACCAAAAGAGTTGTGCAACACCCATTCCTCAATGGGTTTTGAGATATCACCATCAATGGGATGGAAAAGCAAAGCAACAAATTCATTCCACACGTCTCTGTTCATTTAACTTTTTTGCTACAGTAACAAGTTTTCACATAAAGTCACATATCAATTCGAATTAAAAACTTGAATCAACGAACTAAACGGGCCTTAAATTATCTTCATTTATTTAATACTGAGTATTTGGCAATGGCATCCAACGGAATTTCTCACGACGGAGATCGAAAGCGAGGATCATAGGCTTACTATCTGACGGCGACCAATGACAATAGCAAACGCCTTTGCAAAACACCTCATCATTACTGCCCTCATAATTAGTTCTGATTTCTATATTGATCTTAGGGCCCGTTTAGTTTGTTGATTCGAGTTGAGATGTGGCTTTATGTAAGAGTTTTTTATTGTAGTAAAAAAGTTAGATGTGACAGTTTCTAAGAGCTTTTTACTATATTAAAACTCGAATAGGTGAAATGAACGAGTTCTAAAATCATCCTCGGCAATTTGGTTTTAAAAAACAAACAACCTTGTAATCTTTAGACCTAGATTCGTAGCCAAAACCAACAGCCACAACCAAAAATAATCTACTAAATAGACATGGCTCGGGAAGAAGCCTAAACTCATTAAGTGCTGAATTGCATAAACTCAAATAAAGTGCAAAGATTGAAGCTACACAAATGATTCCATCACAATGATAAACAAAATCATGCGTGTTATCGATTGTTAGATCAAATTGAAATCCCGTTCATTTCATCGATTCGAGTTTTGCTATAGTAAAAAATTCTAAAAAACAATCACATCTAACTTTTTTTACTATAGTAAAAAGCTCTCACATAAAATCACACCTCAACTCAAATTAACGAACTAAACGGATCCTCCTTAGCATATAAATAATGAAACGGATCGATCCATAGATCTAAACGAACATACACATCATCCGACAAGCGAGAAAAACGCGCTTGAAAACAAAGGTTGGTGGGGATGAGATTTTGTGGTTAACATGATCAAGGTGCTTGGCCATGAATTTTGGGTGTTTTAGGAGCATATTTATTAGTTCATACCACGATTTACATACGCATTTAAACTGTATGATGCACATAGGAGGTATAGCCATGACATGATTTTCATCAACACACCTTCTGGAAAATACAAGTTTCTTGTCCTCTCCATTTCTACTCCTTTTTCGCATGAAAAAAATTAAGTTTTAGAAGACCATATTAAAAAAAAAAAAAAAAAAAAAAGAACAGAGAAAGGAAGGAAAAAAAAAAGGATAAACTACTTTTTAAATCACAACATCGAATGATTTTCATGGGAAGAGCACAATAGAGATTATACTAAACTCAAAACTGCCGTGTGAAAATGATTTTTTTACGTGTAAACAAATTCGTGTCTACTAAAAAAAAAGTGTAAAATTGAAATAAAATAATAGAAGTAATACAGCACCTTCGATTCCCATGAGAAAACCACTTGACTTTACAAAACACTCGAATGTCGGCAAAAAGAGAATTCTGAGTTGGAGAGGACTATTTACTCTAAATAATTTTAAAATCTTCTATTTATTTAATTTAATTTTATAAATTTACTATTTATTGCAGTTTCCGTTTTATTTATTATTTTTTTAAAAGGTTTTTCAAATTAAGAAAGGAGTTTGGTGTGTTAACCCCTCCAATCAACTTAAAAAATGAAAATCAACCTATCCAAATAAGATCGAGTTGGGTTGAGTTAGTTGTACTATAAGATAAATCTGATAATTGATAAATTAAAGGTCCGTTTAGTTTATTGATTCGAGTTTTTAATTGAGTTGAGATGTGACTTTATGTGAGAATTTTTTATTGTAGTAAAAAAGTTAGATGTAACTGTTTTTTAGAGCTTTTTACTGTAACAAAACTTGAATTTTAAACTCGAATTAGTGAAATGAACGGGGTTTAAACAATTCAAACTGAATTGGAAATTTGAGATCTTTTTTTCTAATTTTCTTCCCCTTTCTCTTTCTTGGACGTGTTCTATCTGGTCCAACTCTTCTTGATCCATCACACATATGAACGTTACACGACATACATTCCATGCAAATCAAATGCCGTCTTCTAATTTTGTACAACCAATACACTATTTCTATAACAGAAATTGAAAATTCTCACAAAAAACAGACCAATTTAAAATAAAAGATTGATTTATTCCCCCTATGCGTGCGTGTGTCCACATACATTGGAAGTCAACAAAATCATTATTTATGCTTTTAGAGCTTATATTACAAGTAAAGAGAGTTGACAATAAAATACAAAAATTATGAAACACATTAGGCGCGTTTGTAACTCGTTCTAAAATGATTTTATTTTTTGTATGAAAATAAAAATGAAAACGTTTTCAATCTCAGAAAGAAATCATTTTTGAAAATGCGTTTGATAGTTTTATCAAGAGATTATTTTCAATATAAAAAACTCATTAATGCATATCTTTCTCTCTCTGCTCGAGAGAGGAGAAAACGAAAATAAAAAATGAAAAACAATTAAAAGTCATTTTTTATTTCTCTCATCATTTTACACTAAACTAAAAAATCGTTTTCATTTCTCTTTTTTGTCTTTATTTTGGAAACGTATTCATTTTTTCTTTCTCAAAAAACATGAAAAATAAAAACGGAATCAATTCCAAACACGGCAATTATTTTTGTTTGCCATAAGAGGAAAAAAGGATTATTTTCACTGGTGTCTCTGAATTTTAGGGTCATTCTCAGTTTATCATCTGAACTTTCAAAACTCTCACTTTACCTCTTAAATTTTGAATCATTCTCACTTAACCCATTTTATTATAATTTTTGTTAACATCAGACGGAAAAAGAGGGCGTGATCATGTAGTTTTTATGTGTTTTTTAAACATAATTCTAAACAAAAAGATTACATGACTGTATTATTCTCTTTTTTTATATATGTTTTTCACAGAAATTACAATAAAAGGAATTAATTGTAAGCAATTCACAATTTAAAAGGCAAAATAAGAAATTTTAAAATTTAAAAGAAAAATTAAAAATGACCCTAAAGTTTGAAAACACAGTGATAATAATAATAAAAAAAAATCCTCTAAAAGACATGTCTTAATCAATGACAACGTGGTTTCTAGAGAAGGCAAAATATGTCACTTGGAAGAGTTTTCCCTAAGAAAATGTAGAACTACTGAAGATTTAAGATATTGCTTAACCTGTTTAAACCGCGACGATAGCGAGGAGAAATGGAGACGCGAAAACGGCGCAGAGGGACCGCGATACGCCGAGGAGAGGACGGAATTCTGTGGTCTGGCGGCGTTTTTAATGTACAGATATATATATATATATATATATAATACATGAGAAAATTAAGTTTTAGTTAAATTCAACATTTACTCCTGTGTTTTTTATATTTTAAAAGGTATCCCTTAAATTTTTAGATTATCCTAAAATTATCCCCTACCTTTTTCTAAAGAATAAAAAAATAACCCTTTAATTAATCAACATTTTAAAAATACCAAAAATAATAAGTATTATTTAGATATTATTTAGACATTAATTAGATATTAATTGTGTAAAACTTTTAAAACAAATAAAATCAAGAAAACAGAAGAGCCACCATATTTGAATGACCACAAGACAATATTAAATGTAAGGATGACACTGATTTGACAAGTACAATTCCACCAATTGTGTATCAAAGTGAGGGCGCGAGATTCTGTGTGGAGTTAGACCAATTTGATCGGTTAAGTTTTGAATTTTTTTTAAAAAATATATATAATTTGTTTTATTGCAAGTTTTACCTTTTTTCTTTAAATTTAGGTGATGTTTGGTATATGGGTTTTGTCATAGTGCAAACTCATAGTTTTAGTTTTGTTCCAGTATTTTTCTCTCATAAAAAATTTAAATTTCAAAAATCATAATCAGAAACTCTGATTTAAACCCTGGTTTGAACCCATATACCCTTACTTTCTTAGTTATTAGTTTTTAAGATGATGCTTAAATATTGATCATTAAGGTTATTTATGTCATTTTTAACAATTTGATCACTTAAAGGATTATATTTTACTTCTTTTTGAAAAACTTAGGGTATATATCGGGATAATTTAAAAACATACGATATACTTTTTGGATTATAAAAAACAAAGGGATAAATGTTGGATTTACTTAAAATGGAGGGAGTATTTTTCGGACTTTCTCTGTAATAAACACACACGTCCTTAGTCTTTCACCTTCACTTTATTGAATGAGTCCTACAAATTGGAGACCACTGATCTATATCTCAAGTCTCAACTATGGATGAATTAGATTAGAAATTTTGAATTTAAACTGTATAGTTATCTTGTTTTATCTTTAGTACTTGATTCTTATTTAGATTTATATTATGTTTTGGATTATTTACTAAGTACTTAGTTGAGTTTATCTTTTTGGTTTTAGATTTCTATAAATAGCTTGGTGATTGTAATTCTAATTAGAATGTTTGATGATAAAAAAATATTGAGATTTCAGTTTTCACTTCCTGAGTCATTGTTTTCCATCTATCTCTATTTTCCTCTTTTAGTTCTTTTCTCCAATTGATTCTATTTTTCTCTCTAAATTCTCTTTATATTCTCTAATTCTGTTCCAGTTCTACATACGCTTATAAGAAGACTACTAATAAAAGATTCTCAGCCATTTATTTAAATAATAATAATAATAAAGTACAAAGTGTCCTAGGCACAACAACATACAATTATTATAATAGAATATAATGTAATATAATAAAAGCCCAAATTCTTTACAAATAAACAATTTTAAAGACCTAAATTAATTGAACTGAACAAATACGCGTGACTGGCGCTTTTCTTCAAATTAGGTTTTAGTTAGTTCATATCTAACAAATTAGATAAAATAATTATCCCACTAATCCTAGTGCAAAGGCATTTATTTATACTTGCTTCAGTTCTTTATTACCTCCTATCTAAGTAAGCTTTTGAGAAAATATTGATTCAGTAACACTTTTTCACTATTAATCTCACTAACCACTGCACATATGTTCTAGCATTTTAGCTTCAAGTATTCTGATCAAAATATATATCAAATGATTTCTTTTTTTAACATAATAGATTCAATTTTGATTCAAAGACATACTAATGCTATAAAATTTCAATATTATCATTAGTTTGTTACTTATACATACTTGGAAGCTCAAGAAATTTCAAATTCAAAACCATATTTTTACCATTTTCAAAGCGATCTTGCAATTATCTAAGGACATTTCGCCACATTACAAACCCGTATTTTGTTTCATTTTTTGTATATTTATCTTATTGTTTTTCCTTCTTTTTCATTTTTTATGTGAATTTTTAAATAGGCCATTTAAATAATTATACGTGCATTTTTTTCATAACCCCTTCCAAATAAAAGAATCAACTATCAATTATGTTTTCTCTTTCGATGTGTGGACTCAAATGTTAACCATGTTTCTCTCTTTATAAAGTTGTATAAATCAATTGCATGGAAGACTCCCTATGATCTCTACACGTGCCATCTGATCGATAAGAAAGTATTAATCAGCATTAACTAATCGTCACTTTCCTATAGTTTCTTTAGTGAGTGCTTTCATCAAATGATGCATGTGGGCTGGGCCATTCCCATCCCAAGGGGTGGCCCGATTCGGCCTGGCCTGGTCGGGAAGAGATTCACATGGAGACTATTGCTTTCCGGGAATAGAATTCTTTCTATGTTAGCTAGCGGGGGCGGGCTTTCCTATGGTAGTCCCGCTGCGGCCTCTGACCGTCCGTCCCGTCTCATCTTGATTTGGCTATAAGCCAGCCATGTTAGCTCCACATGATAGCCTTTTTCTAAAGGCTAAAAAGGCACTCTGAATGCCATTATATATTCTGTTTTATTAATCGAGGTTTTGAAATATCTTATTCAAATTAAAATCCTAGTGGGCCAAACCCAATATAAATGAAAAAAAAAATTAAGAGAATATAAAAAATTAAGTGGACGTTTAGTTTATAGATTCAGAACCATTCTCGTTTTACGTGTGTTTTTTGTGAGAAAAAAATACTGTAGAGAACCATGAATCATGATTTAGAATCAGTGACGAATACAAGAAACAAACGTTTACTAAGAAAAAATTATAGATTCTACTTGTTTAAATACCCAACTTATTAAAAGTACCTCTTTTAAAAAACTCTATCCTTTTAACTAGTCGTAGTTTAAAAGGTAGAAAT
Organism: Morus notabilis; assembly: GCF_000414095.1. Taxonomy (NCBI): domain Eukaryota; kingdom Viridiplantae; phylum Streptophyta; class Magnoliopsida; order Rosales; family Moraceae; genus Morus; species Morus notabilis. The sequence goes on from NW_010361538.1 coordinate 488,372, forward strand.
ATATTGATTAATATTAAAAGGTAAAAATACAAGGGAGTATTCTTAAAAATTGCCCATGAATTAAGCTTTTATATGTAAACTGATTAGATGAAATAATGAAAGGGAATTTTCTCAATTAATTTGCAAAATTTAATTGCACATTGTGGGATATTCTTAGAGATTCTCAAAGGACTTTCCAACTTATATAGGCTTAGTTTTTGACTTGTTCATATATCATAATCATAAGAAATACCATGTCTAAGCTTTATTTTTAGGTGCTTCCGCTGAATTTTGTGTTTTGTTTTGTCTCTTTAGTATCTATGTATATTCAGCCGACAATAAATATGCTAATATATAGTAAATATGAACTTAGAATATACAAAGATTCGTGTGTCCTCAAGTTTTGGTCAATCTGCTATGATGCAAAAAACCAAAAGAGAAAAAACAAAACCGTTCAACTTGGGATATAATATAGAACCTTGAAGCATTTTGATATATAATACTTGGCGAAGAATTTTTTTTTTTTTTTTTATATTTTCTTTTTCACTCCATTTATATTTTCCCCTTAATTTATATTATCAATTTTCTAGTGGAGTGCCTAGGAAAGAATCATTGTATATAGTATAATATTTATCATTGTTAGAATAACTATAATAGTGGTAGTACATCCCAATCATATATATGACAAGTTTTGCTTTGGTGATCTGCGCCAGAACACTATTTATTATCCAGTCAACGTAAACCATTAGGATTTACACATATAAACCATACAAAATAGGTTCGTGGCAAATTATAAAAAAATCATCAACTACAACTAGGATAATCTAGTGGAAACCAAAACCAAATCGTGGTTCCCAATTATCATTTTAGGTCATGTTTACCAAACCATTATAAAATAAAATTTCAAAGAGTATTTCTAGCGCTTACTTATATGTAGAAAGTGAAGTAATAGAGAAGTATTTAAGAAGTATTTACACGAAATGATCATTTTTACTTTCTATGTTTAAGATATGGGTTTAATTCAACAATATGTCCATTTTATAGTTACTGATATAATATAATTTTAACTATATCATTTTTTATCTGGGTGGTTGTGAATTTATATGACTGAGTTATTTTACAGACTTATATGTAAATACAACAACTTGTGGACATTCCTTTTCTCATCTATTGTAAAATATGCAAATATGTAATTAACTCAATAATAAAATTATACGATTTTCTTTTTAATGTTCACTAAACTTAGCAATAGGAATCTTAATTATCAACTTTAACTATTAAAACAACATATTACATAATTAAATAATCATTAGCTTATAATATGTAAATTTATGCGTATAAATAAATATGTTCATTTATTAATATTTAACCATAAATCAATATAAAGAGGAAAGCAAAGATTAATATTTAATTTTCTGATTCCTTATATTGAATGGGGCAAACTAAATTACCATATATAAATTTAAACGTGATTAAATAAAAAAGGAAAAAAACTGAAGTGACTGACTCAATTTTATATAGTACTCAATTATGTTTGTGTCTTATATATGTTTATTATTATGTTAAATATGGAGAGGATTTAAACTCGGATTCAAATTCTTTATCTAATTTTTAGTATCTTAATTAGTGTCCAACTAATTAAATCACACCACTTCATCTTATAATAAACACAAAAAAATTAATTAAAAAATAATTTAAATTTTTTACATGAGATAACATGATATGATTAGTTAGACACCAAATAAGACAGTAAAATGGGGCAGTGAATTTGAGTCCTTTAAACTCTACACCTAAAAGTATAATTAGGTGTTTATTTACTAAGAAATCATGTCTGCACCCATGATATATGTCTTGATATATAACGTGTTTCTCCTGAAAAACCTAGTTAAGCAAAGTAAAGTTAATCAATTGCTATATATTCTTAACAGATAAAGCATACGCCTTATATATGTGAAACTTTTAATCTTTTGCTTTTCCCTTTTCAAGTCTTTATCAATCGATGATTCTTTGATAGGCAAAAGAAGTGAAAGAAAATATATCTTAAAAATTTTCAAAGCATTATCTGATTGGACGAAAAATTCAGTGCTCCACCTCAGCTCACGAGCGTTGCAATTAATTATTAAAAGTTTGACATACGTACACACACATATTATATGTGTGTTTATATATATATATATATTATATATATGTGTATAAAAGCACAATGCTTAAATGAAAGAAAAGAAATTGGTTGCTGTCGTATAGAATGACGTAAACTTGAGTCTTATTTTGATTAATCAAATCTCAATGTTCTTTTTTTTTCACTAAAAAAGTTCAAGATCTTGCTGAATCCACGGATATATTAAATGTTGTTTGCTAATTGGAGAACTTTACAGTTCAAAATTCATATGGATGAGGCTGCACGATTCTCAAAAGCATTAAGGTTTTATAAAAGTATGTTATTATATATTAAATAAGAGTTGTTGTGATCCACAATACCCTCTCAGCATCCATTTTTATTTTTTAATTTAAATAATATAGTACTTTTGCATGCAAGTAGCCAGTACTCAAGCAAAAATTATTTGTAAGACACCAACTTTCATATTTGGTTATAAAATTGTGGACTTAGTTACGTAATTAACAACAATATATAAGTCATGGTAAACATCACAAAAAAATTTATACCACGAACATCATGAACAAGATTTCAACTCGTGCATTTCCTTGTTTCTGTCCATTTTTGTGTCCCTTAATATCACGCCACATCAATTGATAAAAAGTTTTATAAGTTAAAATATTTTAAATGTGACATGACGTTATTAGGAAGACACGAAAAGAGATATGAAAAAAGGAGCTTCACACATATTGTAACCCAATCCTATGAATAAATTAATCAAAATTCTCTAAATTCTAAAATAATGACTCCTGTTTTGTTCTATAACCTTTTTACCCTAATGAGTTATTATTTTCGTTTTCATGACGCGGCTCATTTTCCATGTATATATATCACATATATAAACTTTTCTATAAGGTACAAAAAAATTAATATAAGAAAATATTAGGTGCGTTTGGAATTATTTTTAAAAATATTTCTGCACGTCTTTTGAGGTATAAAAACGAAAATTGTTTACAAATCGCATTTGTTTAATAAAAGTTTTGAAAACGGAAACGAAAACAAAAAACAATGAGAATGATTTTTGTGAAGAAAGTAAAAAACAATTGAAAGTTGTTTTTCCTTTTCTGTTTTCATTTTCTAGTACTTATCAACAAAGTTATATTAAATAAATAATCATTAATTACTAATTATATTATATATTAATCAATAATTAATAAATAATATACTTAATAACTAATAAACATATAGTAATTACTTAATTATTAATTAAATATTCATTTATTACTATTAAGTTTTTAATTTTATTAATAAAATAATAAATAATATAGTAATTAATTATTTAGTTAAAGATTAATTGCCAAAAATTAATTATATAACATATTACCAATAAAACAAGTAATAATAGGTTATTGAATAAATAATTAATAATTAATATATCAATCATATATTAGGTTAATTATAATCAATTAATTAGTAAATGGTTGGTAAATAAAAAATAAAAAGTAATTACTCAATTAATAATTACTATTAAATTATAATTATCAATATGTAATATTCTAATCAATAATAATTAATAATTGATAATTAGTAATTAATCATTATAAAAAGAATAATTACCAAAAATTGATCATGTGATATATCAAATAATAGATTATTAAATAAACATTAGTAATTAATTAACTAATTATTTAATTATGTAACTAAACGTTAATAATTTAAGTATTGAACGGAATATTAATAAATTATGTATATACTAATTATTTTTCTTAATACACTAATTAATTACTTATAATCTAATAAATATGAGTACATTACTAACACAGTAATTATTTATAATTAATTACTAATTACTATTTTTTAATTACTTAGCACATTAATTTATTATATATATAATTTAATTACTAATGTACTCACTAATGATAATTTATCCATTATAATTATATTATTAATATATTAATTTTTATTTGCTAAATAATTATCAATTATTAATTACTTAATATATTAATTTAAGATTATTAATTTCATATACTCAAAACAAACATAAATATAACCAAACACGATTTCACTTTTTTATTATGCTCAAACCAATCTTTTGAAGACCACAAAACATAATTTATGAATCGGTTTCAGGAATGATTTTTAAAACAATCTCATTTTCATCTTTGTACCGAAAACAAAACCATTTTGAAAATAATACCAAACGCCCATTAATATTTCTCACTCCTCAGATTCGTATACTGTTTATTGTGGCATGCATGATTTTAATTTGATTTCTCATACATATATATATATATATATCACACATATAATATGATATGAATATATTATATAGATTGAGATTGCGCGTGTGGTCCTAATATTAGCAATGATGCCGACATGGTCGGCCTGATCGTGCTATTTAAAAGAATAAGACAGAACTATATACACATATATAATTAATATACACATATACACTATATAAATAATATACACATATACACTACATATATATGTGCACCTACACACATACATATATGTGTGTGTGTGTATATATATTACAGTAAAAATATGCAAATTACTTGCATATAAAACCGGGGTTTTGACCCAAAACACACACAAGTACAACCTCACCAAGTAGTACTGTACTAGTTGTAGTACTTTGTTGTTTCAAGTCAAAAAGTACTTCAAAATGGACAACAACCTTAGTATTAATGGTCCTTCAGGTGCTTCAAACATCAACAGAGAAGTAGATCATGAAATCATCAGAGAGCATGAGCGGCTGCTTCCAATTGCCAACGTGGGACGGATCATGAAGCACATCCTGCCGCCGAACGTGAAGATCTCGAAGCAATCGAAGGAGACGATGCAAGAGTGCGTGTCGGAGTTCATCAGCTTCATCACGGGCGAGGCCACCGACAAGTGCCGGAAGGAGAGGCGGAAGACGGTCAACGGGGACGACGTGTGCTGGGCCTTGCAAGCCCTAGGGTTTGACGACTACGCCGGGCCTCTTAGAAGGTACTTGCATAAGTATAGGGAAATGGAAGGAGATAGGGCTAATCAAGAAAAGGCTAAAAGTACTAATGGTCATCATGAATTAGGGAATAATGATTTGAGGTTGAATAATAATCATGATCATGATCTTCGAGAATATTTGGTCGACGGACGACGTCGTTCCGAGGATGATTCCGATCGTGTTTAGTACTTCAGCTTTGGAAGATACTAGAAGTTGATCAGCTAATTATCCCCCACACTTCAATCTTTTTCATGATAAAGTAGCAATTTAACTCGGATCTCGAGTTTTTGAAGGTAAAATAATTTGATATTTGACGCTATGGGATAGAGTTTTGTATGATGCTAAAGTAGTAGAAGTAGTACTAATTGCAAATTCCTTATAAGGGGGATTAAGCAATTAGCTATATTAGCTAGCTACTATAACAAGCTAGACAATTAATTAGCCTTAGTTTAACCATGATTTTAATTACTGATGAACCTATTATGTTGTAGACTCCGCTTTTAATTTTGCTACTTAATTTGGGAATCTCTCTCTCTCTCTCTCTCTCTCTCTCTCTCTCTCTCTCTCTCTCTCTCTCTCTCTCTCTCTCTCTCTCTCTCTCTCTATTAGTCTCTCTCTCTCTCTCTCTCTCTCTCTCTCTCTCTCTCTCTCTCTCTCTCTCTCTCTCTCTATTAGCTTTAGCTTTATTATATTTTTCTCATATACTAATTATAAATGCTATGTGTTAAATTTGATATCTCGCGTTTCATATATGCGCTAACCAGATATTGTTTTAAAGCATATACTAATTATAAATGCTATGTGTTAAATTTGATATCGCGCGTTTCATATATGCGCTAACCATATATTATTTTAAAGCTCATCACACTTTGATAATTAGCGTCTTGATATGATATCACGTTCATAATTAGGAACTGCTAATTAAGTAAACTGAACTAATTGTCCTGTATATAAGGCTGTCTAATTTCCATGGTTAATATTAAGGAAATAACGATTTCATGAGTTTCATATTCTTCACCGATATTGTTACTTTGGTGAATCGATCCTCTAGAGATATATATCTTGCTCCGATCTGTTAATCAGTATTTGCCTACACCGAACATACCGGTCGAGAGGCATTATCTGTAAAATGTTGAGTAGAGATTGAAGATTAGAATATATATATATATATATATATATGCATATAAATGTGTGTATATAATAATATACGTGTTGGGGTTTATTTAACATTTCTTTGTTTGGATGGACCACCATTCATTGGCTAAGATACCACGCTACAAACTATATATTAAAACAATTCTTGGGTATATACGTTAATGTTCATTCATTGTATCAAGTCACTTCAATAAAAAGACAAAAGATATTGCGAGTAAATTAAGGAGTTTTAGCTGGCTAGGTTTTTACTTTCTACTTTCTAGAGTTCTCCCGCTCTCTTTCTTTCTTTCTTTTTTTAAATATACATTTTTTAACTTCAATTCTTTCGAGGTATATGAGAAATATACTTCCTTCCACATTAGGGTTTCTGATTAGGGTTTCTAGATGAGTTTCTTCACAGATGTAAGTAGCTAGTGTTGTTCTGCGTTTAAGTCAAGCATCTCAAATACCAAAAGTACTAGGTATACATATATATATATATATATATATGGAAAAAAAACTGACATTTTTATAAGCCTAAAGTAATATACATGAACTCACACGTTATATGTATAATGTCAGATCAACATATTCTCTGATTATAAGCATGTTTAATCTCCATAATATATTTGCTGCAAATTTACAAGTATTAGTGTTTAATTTCTTTTCTCGTTTGGTAATCGATAACCCGTTAAAAATCATCTTAATTTTTGAAATTTTCACAAAGACTATATATATGATCACCTCTTGATGCCATCAACTTACATGGATAGATGTGTGTGGACGTGTGTGTGAATGTTATTCCTAATTTTATGAACCTCAATCTACAGTAAAGCTTCTAATTCTAATACATTAGTAATAACTTCTGATCAAGAACTAAGGTGTATCCACTACAAGAATTTGAATTTGTTGTTACCAAAAATTTGGTAACCAAAAACCCTACTTTTGGTAGCAAAATGTTTTTGTTACCAAAAAATTTTAGTAGCAAAAAGTGCGTAGCAAAAAGTATTAGTTACCAAAATTTTGGTAGCAAATAATTTTTGCTACCAAAAAATTTTTTAGTAACAAAATGTATTTGGTAGCAAAATATATAATATTCGGAGATCAAAAATTTCGGTAGCGAAAGGTTTTTGGTAGCAAAAAGTGTAAGCTTTAGGACCTGGAAATTTTGGTAGCAAAATATATTTAGTAGCAAAAAGTACGCGATTCAGTCACCAAATATTTGGTAACAAAAGGCATTTGGTAACAAAATTCATGAGATTTAGGGACCAAATATTTGGTATCAAATTGTATTTGATAGCGAAATGTATAATATTTGGTGACCAAATATTCAATAGCAAAAAGTATTTAGTAGCGAAAAATATGAGATATAAGAACCAAATTTTTAGTAGCAAAATGTATTTAGTAACGAAAAGAACAAGAATCAGGTACCAAATATTAAGTAGCAAATAACTAATTTGTTGCTACCGAATTTTTTTGGTCACCAAAACTGAGACAGATTTATATACCTATATTTTTAAAAAAATAAATATATAAATGAAATACCAAATATTAATTTAAAAATCTCTAAATATTTTAATACATATTAGAATCCAAACAAAATACTAAAATAGTCATACTTAAACAAACCCAAACACTTATGCAAATATTATACTAGTAAAATCTTAATATTACAAAAATTAATCGCTCTAACAAACTGAGGCCGGTGGTGACGGTGGCGGAGGATCTTTACTTCTTGGGACGGAAGGTCCAGGATGATCTGATGGCGGATTTATCTGTTGAAGTAGCTTTTGAATAAGCTCATGTTGTTGCTTCATTAGAATTTCCATATCCGACATACGACGTTTGTTTTCCTCAACTTCATTTTCAAGCTTTTCATATCCTGACCCTCTAGATTTGCGAGCTTGTGGTGATTTTCTTAGTACAGGACCTATGCCACGCTTGAAACTATATTTTCCATACCTCTCACTTGACAAAACTTGAGAGTAAATTTCTTCCTCTACATCATAGTCAAGTTCTGACCCCTATGGTACTTCACTTAAATGAGCATCGCGAATCTTGATCATTTGTTCCTGCATTAGGTGAAGTGTTATAAACTTTCAAGTTAGAGTAAAAAAAATACAAAATCAAACGAAATGATAAAGTGTTTAGTAATTCTTAGATAATCTTCCTTTGTTCTCTCAGTTGTCCATCCCCGTGATTCGCTCCAATGAGTTCTTGAAGACCTTAAAGTACCATCCCAAAGCATTTGAGTCAGAACTCGAATGTGTGTTCTACATAAAAATTATTATTTATTAGTTAAAAAGAAAAAAGAAATTACGATTTCAAGTGGTAATATACTCAAGTGAGTGAAAGTTAATTATATGAACTTCCTCCAAATGTTGAACTATAGATCTTGAGCCACCCAATTTGCATATCCAAAACCACATTCTCAAACAAATGTTTCATAATACAGTTAAGTTGTTCATTTTACCTGCCATTGATCATCGCCAAAGTAATTGGTGCACATCCACTCCCAATCATCTAATTCAATGTAATGTACTTGAAGCTTTTCTTTGTTGGACACTAACTTGTTAATTCCTTGACATGTAGTTGGTCCTCGAACATTTGTTGACCGTGCTGTTTACAAGGGAGGTTAAATGTAGAATAGTGTAAAAAAAGTCAAAGGATCCTTGAGGCGGTTCCAACATTTGAAATACATATGTATATAGAATGATTGCACCAACCTAAAAAGCATAGCAAGATTGGTGACAGGTAAGAATAATTTATTATATCCTGGTGAAGTAAATTTAAGAGGAGGTTATTGCAAAAACAGTGATAGTTAGAGCACAACATAATTCTCAATTGGGATAACTGTCAATGAGTTCTAGTTATTTCGGTTCGAAATGTTATAAACTCGCTCACCCACTGTCCAAATGAAATATATGCAGTTCCGTCTATGCTACATGTGTCACCAAAAGGGTTGTTTTTGTCTCTACATAAAGCTGCAATTAAAACAAGCGGTACATTTCGGATGTTCACTGCATTGAATATAAGATAATCCGAAATAAGCGTACGCAAGAGAAGCGCAAAGCCAAAGTAGCTAGGGTGCAGTTCTTAAAGAAATTTACTGAAAGAACTTCAAGCAATGGTGGATCATTCAGCTTTGTACAATCTAACTGAAGAGATGAAAACTTTAAAACAAAAAGTGAAACTTGTACCATGATGATAAGCATCTTACCAATTCCAATTTGCACAATTGTAAACTTAAAGAAGGGGTATGGTGGCTGAACAAGGCTCGGAGAATTTTATGGTAGTATCAAAAAATACCCTACCAGCGGGTCAGAGTTTTAAACTGTTAGATCATGTCAGAACTACAATAAAATCCGACAATTCAGAATCTGGTATAAATTCTACTTACCTTATGGCTGCTGCATTCTGTTTATAAAACTACAGGCTTCATAATTTATTAAGACTGCTTAAAGTTTCCCTCAAACTAACATAATGCCCGTCTATATTCTCTAAATTCCAACTTTGTAAAGCATACAAATATTCAAGAACTAGAAGAATCATATAAGAAAAGGGATACTTACCCCCATTTAACAGCTTCCTCCCATTGGCAGGCAAAATGTTAACATACTTGGATGCCATAAGAAATCCCAAGAAGCATACTGTGAGGACTTTAGCAATTGGTAAAACCGCACTTTTAAGATAATAACTCAACTATTTCTAGAACATCTTATGTTCTTACTTTACATTGGGAAACAAGTACATCAGTGAAAATAACCTCAAATGATATAACATTCCACTTTTAGATTCTAATTTTCTATGCATAGAGGAAGAGAGTACCGTATACTTTCCCTCAATTGAACATTTGAAAGGCTAGTAGGTACTAGGAATAACACAGATAAAAGAAGAAAATCAATAATCTGTAATTCTGTAATAGAGGAAGAGAATAAGAATCTACGTACCTGGCCTCCTAGATCCCAGAAAACAAGCTTTGTATTTGAGACTTCTATTCGACCAATATTTATCCCCACTGTTGGAACAATTCGATCCGGAGGCAGGCCTTCAAGGTTTGAGTACACTGACTTTAACTTCTCCAGTAAAAGTCTACGAAATAATCAATGGAATTAGACGCAATATTTGTTAAGAATGTCTAAAAAATGCAAAGTCCATCAATTGGAAGAGAGAGCATTTCATAACTACAAAAACAAAGTATAAAAAGAAACAAAAGATAGCCTTGTCGACTCTAAGAATGAGGACATGAAACTCCGTCTTACTAAATATGTATTTCCAGAGTCCATAAAACAATGAAAACATCTCGTCTTATTTAGATTTCCTTAGTATTTGTTCCTTTTCAACCTTCAAGTCGAAAAGGAGAAGGAATTCATAACATCTACGTCAATCTTAGTCAAGCTCTACGAGTCAATGTCGTTTTCCATAAAAAAAAAGTTGAAATCAGCGGCTAAAAATAAAAACATTTCCACGATGAGAGAGGGAAAGAAAAAGAGAGATAGAACTGACTGGAAATGAGGAGTTATTGATTGTGAGGAGAGAGATCTTGCGTTTGTCGGCAACTAGGCGGCGACGACGAGAATCGGCAGCGGCGACAGCGACAATCGACGGCGGCGGAAGCGGGAATCGGAGTCTGCGACGCCGAGAATCAGCGGCTAGAGAGAGAAGGAGCGAGAGAGAGGAAGAAGGGCGGAGGAAGTTCTGAAGAAGAAGGCGAAGATGGCGACGAGTTTCTGAAGAAGGGGAAGAAGGGCGACGACGGGTCGTTTGATTTTCTGAAGAATGAAGTTCTGAAGCGTGGGTGTGTTCTGAATTTTTAGGGAGGGTAGGTAATGATTTTCCCACAAAAATTTTATTCTTTTTTTTTTGTTACCAAAAAATATTTTTGTTCTTTTGGTAACAAAAAAAACTTCTTTTTGTCACTAAAATATGAATTTAGTAGCAAAATTATATTTTCTGTTATTAAAATTTAGTATAAGAAAATTATATTTTTTTGTTGCCAAACATTATTTTGGTAATCAAAAGCATATTTTTTACTACTAAAGTTTAATTTGGTAAGAGAAAGACATATATTAAAAAATTTTAAAAACACTTTTTAATGACAAATATTATTTTAGACTATAACAAAAAATATAGTTTTGAAATAGTAAGATTATATATTACTCTATGTGGAACATATACTTAATTAACAATATCATATATATATATATACACACACACATGAACATGTCTCTTATTATACTTACACAAAATAATTAAATTATCAAATAATTATTATACAAAATATACTAGGATGATTGTTAAAACTCAATATAGGACATATTTATAGAAAACAAAAATAAAAACAATACATGCACAAAATGTAAGTTTTAAAGTTTATATATGATTTACTACCAAACACAATTTTTGATAGCAAAAAACGCCTTTTTGCCACCAAAATAAGAATTTAGTAGCAGAATCATGTTTTCTGATACCAAAATTTAGTACCAGAAACCTATGTTTTTTGTTACCAAACATTGTTTTAGTAGCTGAAAGTATATTTTTTGCTACCAAATATGAATTTGGTACCAGAAAGATGTGTATTAAAAATTAGAAAAATAACATTTTAATGTCAAAAATTATTTTAGAATCATTGTTCTAATAACATTATAACAAAAAATGTAGTTTTGAAATTAAAATATATTATTCAAAGTTAAAAATCAATCAAATATCGAGATTATATACTACTCTATGTGGAACATATACTTAATTAACAAGATCACATATGTGTACACATGAACATGTCTCTCGTTACACCTACACAAAATAACTAAATTATCAAATAATTGTTATACAAAATATACTCGGATGATTCTTAAAACTTAATATAGGACATGTTCATAGAAAACTGAAAAAAAAAAAAAAAAAAAAACAATACAAGCACAAAATATAAATTTTAAAGTTTTTATATGATTTGCTACAAAACACAACTTTTAGTAGCAAAAAATGCCTTTTTGTCACCAAAATAAGAATTTGGTAGCAGAATCATGTTTTCTGCTACCAAAATTTGGTACCAGAAACCTATTTTTTTGTTACTAAACATTGTTTTGGTAGCTGAAAGCATATTTTTTGCTACCAAATATGAATTTAGTACCAGAAAGACGTATAATAAAAATTAAAAAAATAACATTTTAATGTCAAAAATTATTTTAAAATCATTGTTCTAATAACATTATAACAAAAAAAAAATGTAGATTTGAAATTGAAATACATTATTCAAAGTTAAAAATCAATCAAATAACAATATTATATACTACTCTATGTAGAATATATATTTAATTAATAAGATCACATCTGTGTACACATGAACTACACAAAGTAACTAAATTATCAAATAATTATTTTACAAAATATACTAAGATAATTGTTAAAACTTAATATAAGACATATTCATAGAAAACTGAAAAAAAAAAAAAAAACAATACAAACACAAAATATAAATTTTAAACTTTTTATATGATTTGCTACCAAGCACAACTTTTGGTAGTAGAAAACATATTTTTGCAACCAAAATATGAATTTGGTAGCAAAATTTTGTTTTCTGCTACTAAAATTTGGTAGCAAAAAATAATATTTTTCGGTAGCAAAAACTTGACTTTTCACTACCAAATTTTGGTGGCAGATAATTATATTTTACTTCCAACACTTGGTAGCAAATGTTATTTGTTTTGCTACTAAAAATAATTTAGTAGCAAATACCTTGGGCGGGAAAAAATTTTACTTCCCGCCAACATTTTGTTACCAAACACATGTTTGGTAGCAAAAAAGTAATATTTTGCTACTAAATTTGGATGGCAGAATCTTATGCTTTTGTTACCAAATATTGTTTTGGTAGCAAAAAACTATTGACGGGAACCAAATTTCATTTCCCATCATGTTATTTGTTATCAAATTATATTTGATAGCGGATTGTGTTGTTTTTACTACTAAATTTAGTAACTAATGCCTTGATAGTTTCAGCTACTAAAGTTTAGTATCAAAAAGTGTATTTTCTGCTACTAAAAATTTTTTAATATCAAAAAGTTTAATCTCTTAAAGTGATTATTCTTGTAGTTACTGCATATATATATATATATATAAGCGTGATTCATATATAGATAGTTAGGGTTATAAATTATAATTAACTTTGGCTACTGCATGCTATATTTGCTTCTTTTTTCCCGAAAGGGTTAATATTATTGATATATAGTTTATATATTGTTTAGATCTATAGTTGATGTTGAGAAATGAAAAAGAAATACACAGTACTTCAATAATTATGAGGTTTCTTAGCCCCGTTCCTAAATATGATCAGCATTAAAAGGACAGATGTATTTTGTAGTCATATTTGAGAAAAAAAAATGAATTCCAACTAATTAATCGATCATTTGATCAATAGAAAATGAATTCTAATTCATCACAGAAGGGCCCATTTAATTCCTTAGTTCAACCATTTAAATCTATGAGAGAACTCATTGATAGAAATTTTTTAAAATTCAAATTATTTATGAAAAAAAAATACTGTAATAAAATCAAAATTATAGATTCAAAACTCATAAATTTTAAGATTTGATCTACTAATCATATCTTGATAACATATATTATTACGATGAATCTATACATACTGTTTTCTTATGCTGCCACATAGCGGTACCTCTTCCTTCCTTTTTTTTTTTCTTTTCTTATTTTATTAAATCTTTATTTAGCCTCTTTTTTTCCTATCTCTAATATCTAATCTTTAATATATATTCTCTAGCACACATAATCTTTTTGTATTAAATAATTTCACTTTAATATGTCCTTCCTTAATTTTTTTTTTCTTTTTCCTTTACAACTTAATTCATTTTTTCTATGTATTATCTACCATATATCAAAAGAGCCAAATCCCCTTTTGGACTTAACTCCTACAGAGACCACATGTGTGCATTATTTTTCATCTTCTTCTTCTTAAATTTTTTTTTGAATTTTTTTTTTTCATCTTTTCCTCTTTCCCCCTTTTTCTTCTTTTAAGTTTTATCTTTTATTTATTGACTTTTTTGTTTTTTGTTTCTAATATTCTATGGCAGTTCAATTTTTTTTTTACAATAACCATCATTAAAATACTGATTTTTTTCTTTTAATTAAAATAATTCCTTTCAATTATGTCACTATTTAGCTGTTTTTTATTTAAAAAAAAAAAACTCCTATATAACTTCTCTCTTTTTTATTTATTTTTTTTTTCAAATTTTCCTCCTTTTCTTTTTTTAATTTTTTTTTTAAATTTTTTCCTCCTTTTCCTTTTTTAATTTTTTTTAAAAATTTTTTCTTCTTTTTTTTCTATGGCCTTTTTCTCTCTTAATATTCTTTGACGGTTCATATTTTTTACAATATCCTTCTTTAAAATATTTCTTTTTCTCATTTTTTTATTAAAACAAATCTTTTTAAATCTCTTATATAACTTTAATTCTTACGATGTATTTTTTAAGTACTTTTTTTCTCTCTCACTCTAATTAATGAACTTGACTTCTAAAAATGTACATATTTTAACAAGGGATCAAAACTTATAAAGTTATTCCTTACGTGCTATGCACGTGACTTAAGTAGTAATAAATCATGATCCCTTAAAAAAATAATAATAATAAAGACCATGAATTAATTATCCTCTCTTATAGGAAACAACTTATACAAAGTTGCCAAAGTTTAAACCTAATATATATATATATATATAAAAAATATATATATATATATATATACAGTCTTTGCCTTCACTACTTTGCATGCCTGCAACTAGATAGAATGTTCTAATTATGTCCAGTACTAGATAATTAGGCATATCGTGTAATCTCACAATGATTTCTTAAGAGAGAAAATTACTGAGTTTATGGGTCTAGATTTTTACTCCTTATTCTTAATTTATATTTTTTTATTAATACAATTTTTAACTAAAAATATATAAATTAAGAGTAAAAAATAAAAATCGAGACTTGTACACTATAACGAGTATTTTTCTCCTTTCTCTTTGTTAAGAACATATTCGAAATAGCGCATGGTACGTACATAAATTGAAATGCGATTTTCTTATCAATTTATCGGTCAGGTGGAGGAAAGACATAGGACAAAGACAATATCAACTTTTTAGACTATATGAGGCTTTAGGTGAATATTTTAGACTATATGTGAATATTTTTTTATTAGGCCTAGTATATCAACATATACAAGTATATTTATTTTTCAACATTATATACTAGCAATATTACATATTAATTATAAAATGCGGTATCAATAAATATTGTTCTTCTTAATGTTCAATTTTTTATTATAAAAGTCAGTACTCGATGTTTTATTAGCATATTTATGCTTGCAAAACTTTATTTTGTTTGAAATTTTATCTGGATTGTGGTGAAATACTTCGAAAATAGAAAAAAAAAGAAGATTGCATAAGTTAATAATTTGAGAAATGACATTAATTCAAAGTGAAATATTAATCTTCAACTAAAAAGTTTTATTAGAAACGGAAGCAACACTCATTAATAATGCTAATTTTCAAGATTTTCAACTTTGCAAGTAATATTTTATAGAAGATTATTTTCAATATCTAACAAGTAAGGTTGTTTTGTGGAATTTAGATTTAAAAACGGTTAGGTTTTCTTTGTTGTTTTCAGATCTAAAATCTTAATTAAGGTGTTTAATTTCCGTTTGGTTAGAGGATTCGTTCTCTGATTCGAATCATGATTTATGGTTCGCTACAGTATTTTCTCTCACAAAAAATACACGTAAATAAAAAATAGTTATAATATCATGATTATAATCCATAAACCAAACGGGCTCAGCCTTTTATTTTCAGTAGTATTCTTTCTCGTTCCTTGTGTCCTTCTCTCCAGTATGTGTGTGCTTTGTTTTTTCTTCTTTTCGTTTCAAGTTCTTGGCTCTTGTTCATTGGTTATTTTAAGTTGAGTTTTTTTAAGCCCTTTTTGTCCATAACATATTGTTCGTACTTGCTATATTTTTTGTACTGACAATGTTGGTTATCACAAAAAGTATTTTATCGTAAAAATTGAGACAAATTTTGGCTTGAGAGTGAACCACTTCTAATCCTAATCAAATTATAGTTAACCCTAATGAGATTTTTGTGTGAGACTATAAAAGAAAACAAAAACAAAAACAAAATAACCTCTTGCACTCGAAAAATTATTATTATTTACTCTGCTGGAAAATACAAAAGATATTATATTTAAAATTATTAATAATTTATCGTTACAATATTAGTTTAGGTCCCTCTTTTAAGTTAAAAATTATTATTACAAGGAGACCCTCATGTTAAATAACCGATCTAATATGCAAAGTGTGAATAACCGATTAATTATTGCGAATTGGATTCAATGACACTTTCTCATATCCCTTACAGATTGAACAGAAAAAATATCTTGCCAAATTATTTTTTCTTCTCGACAACGATCATGATTGGACATCTCCGACTCCGATAATATTCTTGTAAAATATATGTTTTTTTTTTTAATCGATAGAGATGTAGAAGACTAGATATCATAAATATAAAGTTATTAGATTTTTGTGCCATACTACATAAAATTTTCTAATATTTATCTTCATGATTATCTGTTGTTCAGTCCATACCCACTAACTTTCTCTTAAACTCTTAGGATGGATCGATAAGTTGTCATATTGTTTATTATGCAATGTCGTTTGTCAGAATTTTCGTTCATTTCACCGATTCGAGTTTTACTACAGTAAAAAGCTCTAAAAAACAGTCACATCTAACTTTTTTACTACAATAAAAAGCTCTTACATAAAATCACATTTCAACTCGAATTAAAAACTTAAATCAGCGAATTAAACGGGCCGTTTATCATTCTCATTCATTGTTGTCATCTTTTCATACCTCACCGTTTCTATTAAAGCTGTTGTTGTATTTAATCTTTTTTAGTATTAACTGCAAAAATGATTTCTTCTGTTATTCCTTGAATCGTCGCTGCCGTTGGATCCACTCTTTCTGTTGATACCATCTCTGTTTTCTATTTGTTGTTATTCCTTTTTTTAAAAAAAAATATACAGTTGTTGTTTTGTTACTTGTTGTCGTTCTCTACGCAACTGTCGTATTATGTTTTGTTAGCATTCACCTCAATTGTCGTTTTTTCTTAAAATCAATCAATTTTCTCAAAACATCATTTTTGAAGGTTTTTTTATTTTATTTATTAACTCCAATCAATTGTCTCTATTTATGGTCTTGCCCGTTTGCTTTTTGTAATTAACTCATGTCGTTTTCCATATTGTTCTCTTTGTCCTTTACCAATCCTTTTTCTTTTTGTTCTACAGTTGTGTTTTTTAATTGACTGATCAAATTCATTCTTAGTTTTTTACTTGTCGTTTCCTGTTTCCTTCTCAATTCACTGTTATTTTTTACTTATTATTTGCTTTAGTTTTTTTTACTAGTTGAAGAATACGTGTTATGCACAGAAAGTAATCGTGTATTAAGTTTTATTATCGGATGATTATTAAAAGCATATAAAAGCTTAAAAAGAAACTAAAATTAAAAAAAAAATTTAGGATAAGTAGCCAAAAAAGGATAAAAAAGGGACTAAAATGAAAAGGAAAAAAACCTTCGAAAGCTAAAAAAAACTGATGCAGCAACACTATTACTATTCACTTGTTTTCAACCAAAACGACGTCATTTTGGTTGAAAAAGTACGTGAATAGTACTTAAGATTATCATTTCTTATATAAAAAAAGATAAAAAAAAAGGAACTAAAATGAAAGGCAAAAAACCTTAGAGAGCAAAATTTTTTTAAAAAAATTACTGTAGTAATAATGTTACTATTCACGCATTTTTAATTAAAATGACGTCGTTTTGATTGAAAAAGTATGTGAATAGTAGTTAGGATGGTCATTTCTTATATATAGATAATTGTTTATTGATTTATTGATTGTCATCTTTTTACTTTTGTTGTTACTTTTTTACTAGTTCTTTGTCTTAGTCGTTTCCAGATTGCTGTTAAAATTTTTTTTTTCCCTGTTTGTCTTCTTTCGAAATCTTTTTTTGGTCTAAAATTATTGTTGTTTCATTTCTTTCATTTTTTGACGCTTTATTCCATTATCTTTTTGCTTAATTGTTGTTCCATGAATGCTGTCATTTGTCAACTGTTGCTGTTATTGTTATTATTTCTCTTATTATTAGAGACTTTTCCAGTAAAATCTCTCCACTCCACTAGTAGAATTAGTTTCTTTTAGATCGATGATTCAAAAAATATGTGAAACATATAATTTTTAACACAAATTTAATGATTGAAAGTGAAGAATTATTGATAGTTCATTTTTTTAATGCTACAAGAGACACTCTTTTATTATTATTATTATTATTATTATTATTATTATTATTATTATTTCATCACAAATAGTATTTTTGAAAGATTTTTATCATAAATGGTCGAAATTTTGTAAAATTGTAAAAATGACCATTTTTATTAGCATAGTGGTCAATTACTGATTGATTTAGCGGTCAATAACTGATTGATTTAACTATCTATCAATGATTGATTAAAGTTTATCGTTGATTAATTCGATGATTCTTTATTATTAATCAAAATCAATTAATAATTAACTAAAATAAATTAGTAATTAATCAATTTTAATCAATAAATTATTAGATTTATTAATAATAAATCATTGATAAATTTATAATGAATCAATTAATCACTAATATCGTGGCTCTATCACTGATTAACTGTGGTCAATAACTAATTGTCATAGGTCAATTACTGATTGACTCCGGTAAACAAAACGATCCTTTTAGTAAAATAAAAAATAAATCATTGGTAAATTACATTAATGAATCGGTCAATCATCTAATTGACTTCTAAAAAAAACGGTCATCTAAAATAAAAATTGTTCGGCCATTTATTAAAAAAAAGTGATAAAAAAATCATTTATCTGATTTTCCCTATTATTATTATTGTTATTTTGATAAGAAAGAGCTAATATTATTTTTACTTATTCTTGTTGTTTCTTATATCAACCGTCTCTTTTCTCAAATTCAATGTCGTTCGAATCATTGTCATTCCTTTGATTGTTGTTTTTTCCGTGTTGTTTAGTTTTTTATTGTTGTTTGCATTGACTTCTTACTTCTTATTCTTAGGCCCCGTTCATTTTATTGATTTGAGTTTAAAATTTGAGTTTTGTTACAGTAAAAAACTCTCAGAAACAGTCACATCTAACTTTTTTGCTACAATAAAAAACTCTCACATAAAGTCACATCTCAACTCAAATTAAAAACTCAAATTATTTTGGAATTTGTTCCAAAATAATTTTATTTTTTTATGAAAGTAAAAATAAAAACGTTTTTAATCTTAGACATAAATTATTTTTAAAAATGCGTTTGATAGTTTATCAAGAGATTATTTTCAGTGTAAAAAATCTATTAATGTCTCTCTTTTACTCGAGGGATGAGAAAACGAAAACAAAAAATAAAAAACGACTAAAAGTAGTTTTTCATTTCTCTCTCATTTTACACTAAACCAAAAAATCGTTTTCATTTCTGTTTTTTGTCTTTATTGCGCCAAACGCCGTTTTAGAAACGTTTTTATTTTTCTTTCTTGAAAAACGTAAAAAACAAAAATGAGATCAATTTTAAACACGGCATTTGATTTCATTTTTCAAGTTAAATCATTTAACGCTATTTAGTGATACAGCTTTTTCTATTATTGTTCTCAGCTCATACGGTTGGAACTATATTTTCTAGCCACATAATTTGAATCCGTATCATATACTTAATTAATGTCCCGTTCACTTTGCTGATTTGAGTTTAGAATTCGAGTTGAGATGTGACTTTATGTGAGAGCTTTTTATTGTAGTAAAAAAGTTAGATGTGATTGTTTGTGAGAGCTTTTTATTGTAGAAAAACTTAAATTTTAAATTCGAATCAACGAAGTGAACGGGGTTAGTAACAGAAATACAAATTTTTTTCTTGAGAGAACGTGATCCGAATCCATATTTATGTACTTGATTAACTCTCATATTAATTAGTTACCGAAATACAAATTTTTTCTGAAAAGAATCCTCTCCAAATTATTATATATTTTTTGAAAGACCTACTAAATTAAGTTTTTTTTTTTTGTATAAAACAAAATTAAGTTGATGTCCCATTGCCTTGGATTAAAAGAAAAGGTGAAACCTTTTTAGCAAAAAAAAAAAAAAAGAGAGAGAGAGAACCTTCATTAAGGAAAAATACACGTGAGCAAAATAAATATAACAAAAAACAGTGAATTCTAAAGAAAATAAAACTAAGAAAAAGATGAAAGGAGAAACAATAAAAATAATTAGTGGTTCGTTCTGCCTATAATAATTGGTAGTTTTTTCTTTTTGAATAAAAATTGGTGAAATTCAAAAAACAATTAGCAATTTTCATAAATAAATAAAAAACAAACAGTTCTTCTTAATAAAAAGTATCAAAATAAACAGAACAAAGAAAAATAATAATTATTAAAGAAAAGGAAATAATATAGGACTCGAAATCCAAAAGAGTCCACATCTGATCTCAACTCCAAAGACCTTTTTGCTCCGCAGAAAAAAAATTAAAAAAAAAAAATCAAATTCTCCATCGATGCTCTTTGGGAGCTCGTCGTCCTCGTTTTCCTCTTCATCTGCGCTTCATCATCGCTAGGGTTTTCTTCGCACCTTCCTTTCTCTGCAATTCGCTTCCTTCATCATTCGGAATCAGGTATTTTTCGTTTTCTTTTCTTTTCTTTTGTTTTCATTTCATTTCACTTCTCCTTGATTTGCTTCATCATTAGCTGCTCGGTGATTGTCGATCCTTTGGTTGTTCTTGATTTTGTTGTTTTCGAGCTTGAATTTTTTATCTTTATAGTGGGGTGCTTCGCTTTTGGAGGCTGATTTTCTGGGATTTTTGGGATCTTGAGGGTTTCTTGATTGCCTAGAAACCGTTGGATGGAATCTTTGGGAGTCGTTTTCTGTTGATATATCTTGCATTACCTACTTGTTTTCTCGGTTGCCAAACAGGAGTTTAGGGTCTTCGGTTCGTTGGCGTCAGGTTCTAGCGATAAAGATAGGAAATTTGCTGAAGTGTTCTGTTGAACGTTTACATTGTTATGAGCTTCAAGTTTGAGTAATCGTTTGGGTACGGTTGTTTTCTCATTATGCAGATGCAGATTTGACTTTGGGATTGTGATAATTGATTGATTAGAAGTTGACGAAATGACGATGAATGAACGAAAGACGATTGACCTAGAACAAGGATGGGAGTTTATGCAGAAGGGAATCACCAAGCTGAAGAACATTCTAGAAGGACTGCCGGAGCCGCAGTTCAGCTCCGAGGACTACATGATGCTTTACACGTATCCATTTTCTTTGATATGCTTTCTGGTTTTTTGTTTTTCTTTGATTCTTAATTAATCCCATTTGGTTGTTTTTTCTGAATTTCAACTTTATGTGGAGATGTGTTGTCCTTAATATCATTTGCAGAACGATCTATAATATGTGCACTCAAAAGCCCCCACATGACTACTCCCAGCAGCTGTATGACAAATACCGTGAATCATTTGAAGAGTATATTACTTCAACAGTGAGGAACATTTTACATATTTGCTTCCTTTACATGCATTTTTGTTCATTTTTCGAGGATCAAATTTGATTAGTTGTCCTAACCTTAAGAAGTGTGAAATGCATTCTTTGGAGCTTAAGAAGTTCCAAAACGTGTTTGCTGCAATTAACAATTTGTACTTCTATCCCATGAAAAGCACGCTTGAATTTATGAGTGCTTGCTGCAATTGACAATTATCCTATGAAAAGCGCGCTTGAATTTATGAGTTCACTAATGTTTACCTTTGTTGGAAATTTAGAGAACAAACTTTCTTTTAGCTATTCTAAGATGTTAAGCTTGAATTTTCTTCTTTAACTCAGGTTCTGCCCTCGTTAAGAGAAAAACATGATGAGTTTATGTTGAGAGAACTTGTGAAAAGATGGGCAAACCATAAAATCATGGTTAGGTGGCTCTCTCGTTTCTTCTATTACCTTGACCGATACTTTATCGCTCGGAGGTCGCTTCCACCCCTTAATGAGGTTGGCCTCACCTGTTTCCGTGATCTGGTAAGTCATGACTCAGTCCTTAGTCCTGAAAGTAACCATTTTGTCCTTCCTTGTGTTATTTTTTTAGTTTTTATCAACAGTCCCCCATCCTTTTTCTTAATCCTTCTAGCCAGAAATGTACTCTATTGTTTCCTTCACCTCTTTTTAATAAAAATCAAACTGTGATATCATGGGCACGTGTATTCTCATTCTCAGGTCTACCAGGAATTGAATGCAAAAGTTAGGGATGCTGTGATTTCTCTGGTATGTCTGCATTTCGCTTAACTTATGTGGTTTAATCTGGCTTTGGTCAAAAGAGGTTTGATAAATTCTTTTAATCAGATTGACCAGGAACGTGAAGGAGAGCAGATAGACCGAGCTTTGCTAAAGAATGTCTTAGATATATTTGTTGAGATTGGAATGGGGCAAATGGACCACTATGAGAATGATTTTGAAGCAACCATGCTTAAAGATACTGCAGCTTATTATTCTCGAAAAGCTTCAAATTGGATCCTAGAAGATTCTTGTCCAGATTATATGCTGAAAGTAAGCTTCTTTTGCTTGTGCTCTATCTGGTAAAATGCAATATTTGTCTATATTGAATAATTTCTGAAATTTGAAATTCCAGGCAGAGGAATGTTTAAGAAGGGAGAAAGAGAGGGTTTCTCATTACTTGCACTCTAGTAGTGAGCCAAAGCTGTTGGAGGTTTGTAATTCATTATATTAATCATTCTTTTGGGTGAAGTTAGTTCGTGGGCGAGGATGTTTGGATAATCTGACCTTTTGGTGTCATGAGTTTTTTGTAGAAAGTTCAACATGAGTTGTTGTCCGTATATGCAACACAGCTACTTGAGAAAGAGCACTCTGGATGCCATGCATTGCTGCGAGATGATAAGGTTTACTTGGTTTCAAACATTTTAATAATTGTACCTTAGATTGTAGACATCAGTAAATTGACTAGTTATTATCTTTCTTTCTTTTTTTGGCTGTTTAAAAGGTGGGGGATTTGTCTAGGATGTTCAGGCTCTTTTCTAAGATACCTCGAGGCTTGGATCCCGTTTCAAATATATTTAAACAGGTTTGCCCTTTACTTGTGAACTGTTTTCCTGGGTTAAAAAGGGATTTGAGTTAAATTATATTCTCTCTTTGGTCTCTTTTTTGTAAAGTATTATATGACATTCTCTTATCTACACTGCAGCATGTCACTGCTGAAGGAATGACGCTAGTTAAACAGGCTGAAGATGCAGCAAGCAACAAGAAGGTCGGTGTCTTGATTCTCTTTAACTAGTTTCTGCAATTTGGTATCTCTAAAAGTATATATCCCCCACTAATGTATCATTGTGGAAATCTCAAGTTGTGGTTGTTAAAAATTCTCGATTCTCTTGAACTGAGTTCTGCTCTTCATGTTAATGAACACGTTTTGCTTTCTTTTGTGGTTTCATTCGTTCCATCATTATGTGTCGATTAGTGGTTAATGCCCTGGTCACTAACAATTGATTTTGTTGAATGCTGATTATTTTGTCCACAGGCAGAGAAGAAGGATGTGGTTGGTTTACAAGAGCAGGTAACTCTTTGGTCTCTTTTCTGTAAAGTATTATATTTTGATGAGACTGCTTGTTTCAAGCATAGACTAACGTGGCTTGATCTTCAGGTTTTTGTCAGAAAGGTCATCGAGCTACACGACAAGTATCTAGCATACGTGAATGACTGCTTTCAAAACCATACACTTTTTCACAAGGTTTGCATATGGAAGTGGCTTGAAAAATGCACTCGTCACTGCTGACTTCTGTATATTATCTCATCTTGTTTTCCCCTCCCACAGGCCCTTAAGGAAGCTTTTGAGGTCTTCTGCAACAAGGGTGTTGCTGGAAGCTCAAGTGCAGAACTGCTTGCCACTTTCTGTGATAACATTCTGAAGAAAGGTGGAAGTGAGAAACTGAGTGACGAAGCCATCGAGGAGACTCTGGAAAAGGTTTTCAGAATTTTTGATTTGTTAGTAATATATTTAACTTCCATAGACGTGAGGATTTAGCTATTGACTTTTAATTAATTGTCAGGTTGTAAAGCTGCTTGCCTATATTAGTGACAAGGATCTCTTTGCAGAGTTCTATAGGTAATGCTTGTAGTCCTTTTCTTTTTATTTGTTTCTTTATTTTGGATAATAAGGTTATAATTTTTTGATACTTCACCTGAAATTAGTAGATATTAGATTACTGATCTATGTCCACGGCTGACAGGAAAAAGCTTGCCCGACGCCTTCTTTTTGACAAGAGCGCAAACGATGACCATGAGAGATGTATTTTGACAAAACTGAAACAACAGTGTGGAGGACAGTTCACTTCAAAGATGGAGGGAATGGTCAGTTGCTATAGGCTTTTTACAAGATAATATTGTTTGCAAGTATCTTAAAGAAGGTATCTAAAAAATGCTACTTTCCTCTCGTAGGTGACGGACTTGACTTTAGCAAAGGAAAACCAAACCAATTTTGAGGAGTATCTAAGTACCAATCCTCATGCAAATCCAGGGATTGATTTGACGGTTACAGTACTGACTACTGGCTTCTGGCCAAGTTACAAGTCTTTTGACCTCAACCTTCCAGCTGAGATGGTATGTGTCAGTGTCTCATCTTCCTTCACCTCTTCTTAACCTTGTAAGCTTAATTCTTGGAGAGTTTTATTAGCTTTTTTTTCCCCCCCTCTCTCTTTTCTCAGGTTAAGTGTGTCGAAGTTTTCAGGGAATTCTACCAGACAAAAACAAAGCACAGAAAACTTACATGGATATATTCCCTAGGAATTTGTAATATCAGTGGGAAATTTGAACCCAAAACCATGGAGCTGATTGTGACAACGTATCAGGTTAGTTCAAAATTCCTTAGTCTTGACATGCTTCCTCATTTGATTGTTTCATAGACTTTTAGATGGTGGTTTCGTTATTCTAAGATGGTTTTCTTTTCTCTTTTCATTTTTTGTTTGTTTGTTTTGTTTTGTTTTGTTTTGTTTTTTTAGGCCTCTGCCTTGTTGCTATTCAATTCCTCAGATAGATTGAGTTACTCAGAAATAATGACTCAGTTAAACCTGGGTGATGATGATGTTGTTAGACTGCTCCATTCCTTGTCATGCGCCAAGTACAAAATTCTCAACAAGGAGCCAAGTACGAAAACCATCTCGCCCACCGATCACTTTGAGTTCAACTCAAAGTTTACGGACAAGATGAGGAGGATCAAGGTGGGTAGATATTCTCTCTCTCTCTCTCTCTCTCTCTCTCTCTCTCTCTCTCAAATCATTTTGTTAAACGTACAGATCCCTCTCCCTCCAGTTGATGAGAAAAAGAAAGTAATTGAGGATGTTGACAAGGACAGACGGTATGCCATTGATGCCTCGATTGTACGCATCATGAAGAGTCGTAAAGTTTTGGGTCATCAGCAATTAGTCATGGAGTGTGTTGAGCAGTTGGGTCGCATGTTCAAGGTTTGTATAGTTCAGCAACTAGTCGTGCATATCATATTTTTACTTGTGTTCTAATCCTGTGGCATTGATTAAATTACTGTTGCAGCCTGACTTCAAGGCTATTAAAAAGCGGATTGAAGATCTGATCACCCGAGACTATCTGGAAAGAGACAAAGATAACCCGAACATGTTCAGATACTTGGCATGATATGGCCTTGATGATTCCTTGTTGCCAAATAAACTGATGACTATCGCTTCCGGAATCAGCGCGAAAAAGATGGTCGTTTCATGGTGGAAGTGGGGTTTATAATCCAGCGTATGAGTGCCCCCCCTTTTGCGATTCCTTAGAAGCAGGCGCGGTGAATGCTTGTACATTTTGCCTTTGGAGCCTGATACGGGCAAGAATTATAGATCCATGAATTGGAAAAAAATTGTAATTGATGTGGTCCGGTGCTTCAGTGAGACCCGCCCTCATGTATCATGACTTAATCCCTGCATGCTTTGTTATTTCTTTCTTTTTTTTTTTTCTTTGACCCACTGAAAGTGAAAGGAAATGTGGTAATATTACTCCAGTGGTGAATTAAAAATCTATTAGGTATTGGAATGGTTTGTAGTATTTGAATGCCTACCCCGTTTATGCCTTTTTGTGTGCCGTGTCATATTTTCATGGTAACTCTCACCTTCTTTGCTTAATGTGATGAACAAGATAAATGAGCCATTTGCAGATGCATTGGTAGTGTTATTTTATGAAGTTCAAATGCTTAGAACGCACGTTATTAGCACTTAGCACCACGAGAATTTAGTCTTTAAAAATAACTTTTAGACCGATTCAAAAGACTATAAAACTGTCACTTTCTGAAAAGATTAAAGGGACCGAAAGTATTAAAAATCTTCCAAAGTCCCACTATTTAAAGTATAAGTTTTAATAACGTGTTCCGCACGAATTTGAAGAGTTTATTATTTATTAAATAATAAAAAATTTATTTATACAACTATTTATGGATTGTTAAATTTATTTTAAAAAAAATATATATAAAGATAATAATTAATGAAAAGAATTAAGTTGAGACACGTTTAAAGATAATTATTTTAACTAATTAAAAATAAAATAAAAACACATGAAAAACTTACTTAAATAGATGTAAAGTGAAAAAGTATTTTAAAAAAACTCACAAAAAATTAAAATGAAAAAAAATTTAAAAAAGAAAGTTAAAAAAAAAAGAGCTAAGTGGCAGCCCCATAGAGATGGGCTTTGTCTCTTTTATTGTATTTTATTGTATTGTAAGATACTTCAACGGTTAGGCACGTCTCTTTTTTCCCTTGAAAATAATAACAAATGGATAAACTTGGAAGTAGCTTTCAGTAAAGATTTGCAATCATTGGTCACGTTGAAATTTAAGAGCTTTCTTAACTATTTTTACACGCATCAAACTCTCCCAGGGGGTAAAAGAAAGGGTCTTTTCACGATGCCTTCACAGTACTGTGAACTTTTACAATGTACAAATTATCGTGTTTCTTTAAAAATTGACGAGATTATTGTATAAATGTCGAATTAAAAGTTTATTGGTTTGAGTTTTTAATTTGAGTTGAGATGTGATTTTTTATGAGAATTTTTTATTGTAATAAAAAAGTTAAATGTGATTATTTTTTAGAGCTTTTTATTATAATAAAACTCAAATTTTAAACTTAAATCGGTAAAATAAACGGTTAAAATTCTACCATTTTTAACATGTATAAAGTATCGTATTTCCGACGTGATGCCAGAATTTTTCTCTGGCATCATAAAAATTCCTAAAAAGAATTCAAGTAAACACGAACACATCCTTAAAAAAAAAAAAAAAAAAAAAAAAAAAAAAAAAAAATTTTTGTAGAAACATTGGACGAAATGGGGTTTACTCGTGACAAAACATGTATAAATGTTGAGTTAAAAGTATAGTTGATTAAAAGGGTCAAATTTGGCTACATATATACACACACACATATATATATATATATATACATGTGTATATATACACACACGCACATATATATAAAGAAAAAGAAGAAATGAGATTATCATTTATGGACTTGCAAGGCCAAGACATGAAATGAAAGTGCATGATGAACACAACATGACAAATTGGGCAGAATGGGGTTGGGAAAGGAAGTGAAAGAAGCAAAATTAACGGCTCTCTTTGCATGCCCAACTCGCAAAGAAAAGACCAGCAATTGCTTGAACGGACGCCAATTATTGTCCCCCCCTACTTCACACTTGTCTCATCTCAACTCTTCTAATGATGGCATTACCTTTTGTTTTCTAATTGTTTATTAATCACGTTTGGCATTTGCAACTTATGAAGTTCGTTAGACTTGGATTCTGGGACCCATTTTTGCTTATATCACCTTCCTCAAAATCCCCAAGCGAAAACAAAAAAGAAAGAAAGAAAAAAAAAAAAAAAAAGGGGGTTTCTTCAAAGTTGTGAGTTGGGCAGGAATTTGGTGCCGTTCCAATAATTCTGATTGTCATAGCAAAGTTAAGAACAGCTGACACTTGCGTTGCGTTAGCACTCTCCTTTTCTTTTTTTCCTTTTTTTTTTTTGTTGTTTTTAGTGGATTCCCAAATGTCAAGTAAGTCGTGAATGAGTCAACAAAAGTAAACTTTGTGTTTATCCCACATGTAGTGTTTTTTTTTTTTTTTTTTTTTTTTTTTTTTTTTTTTTTTGGGGTTTTTCAGTGTACGCATTTACTGAAAAATCTATGAGAAGTCAATAACAGCATAATGAGGCTTCAACTTTGTACATGTATTTTTGTCATTATGTGACTAGGTATAATCTTTTTTTTTTTTTTTTTTGTGATGAAAGAAAGAGAATATGAACATTGCAAAAATCCAATGTACTAGTTGATTATGTCATCTTGTCTTGTTAATGTTAAATTATAGTACCGATTCTCGACTAACAATTACAGCGAAGAAAAAACAATTGTAGAAAGTGGAAACTGATTCTTCTTTGCTGACGGTTTTGTGGAAGTAAAAGGTAATTAAAAAGCCATGCTAAATGGCGTAATGCATTCTCATTTTTTTTTTTTTTTTTGTCGCTTCTTTTTTTATTTCCACTGAACTAATTGCATCATCATTCATTTTGCTAACTTTTATTATTTATTTTCAAATTGTAGAGAGGCCATGTTTGACGGTTCAAAAATCCACATTTCATTAGTCTAATTGCACCGTCTGTTACTTTTCTAAATTTGTTGTTACTTGATTTAGGCTCAAAAACAAAACTTGTTGTTACTTATATTTGCATTATTTATTTTATTTTTTATTTTTTTTTCCTTGGAAATCATTATTATAGTTTGTGTAGTGAACTTTGAGGAGGGTCACTCCACTTAAAATAGCTCAAATCTAATGTCATCAATGATTGAGCTTTGCTTTGTGCTCTACTTCTTGCCACCACTCAAAATGTCACTTCAGCTTACACTCAGCAAATACCCATAACTTACTCACTAGTTTGCTTTAACTTGGTGCTTCTCTTGAATCCAATAATAAGAACAAGCAATATATATATATATATATATATCTAATATATATCATATCCTATTTGGTGCGCAAGATAAAAGAGTATAGTTTAGGGTAATTGATTGAAATGTATGGGAAAGTATAGGATTAGATCTTAGTTTAACCCAATTTCATGTTTGGTGTTGTGTTATTAGATAAGGGTATTTTTGTAAAAAAAATTTAAAGTTTGGGATCAAATTGTAATTTAAAACTTGATGGGCAAAAATATAATTTTTTAAAATATTTTACTCATATAAAAATTGCAATTTGGCCCTCGTCTTTTGTAAAATTACAATTAGACCCTAAATTTTATAAAAATTTACAAATAAGTTCCTAGTTTTTTCACAATATGCTTTATTAAAATATTATCCCATGCTCCAGTAGGGGGATAGGAACATCCCCTTCTAAGAGGGTATGAACTGCATAAAAAGTTTATCTAATTCAGTCCTTTAAAAATGTGCACCAAACACAATATTAAATTTAATCCTATCAAATCCCCCTTAATCCTGCACACCAAACAGGGCCTATATGTATATGTATTCATATGTAATTGGGGCCTCATCTTTTCTCCCACCACCGAGAAAAAGGGCTCCAAACTTTTCCCGTGAACAATGGAGAACCTATTGATTTTGTGCGTCCATTTTCAAAGTTTTTTTATCTATTCAGAAACATGTTGTTGTAGTGTGGTGGTGGTGGTGGGCAGTGTTAGATTCTGCAAAAGATTGTATATCAAACGCTTCTTTCTACACTAGGAATCAAAGAGAGGGGAAAAACAATTAAAAAGTGACAAAAACTTTTCTGTTTGATTCTTGTTTTTGTGAAGCTTACTATTAGAGCTTATGGGGAGATTGAAAAGAAAAGTGAGAGAGAAGAATTACACTTTAGATATTAGATTTTCATCTTAAAATGTTAATCTGTTTAAGTAGAGTGACATAATATCTTTATATGGCTGTAGTTATGTTTGTATTTAGACTACTCTTAAAACGCCCCTATAAGATGATGTTCTGTTAAGAGTCACTAAGTTTGTATATTGATGGATCGACCCGGCTCATTTAAGCAATGGACTCTGATATCAAATTAAAATTTAAAAAGTGAAATGAGAGATAAATTACACTTAACTTATTTAAGTGGAGTGACCTAATATTCTTATATGCTGTAGTTATATTTATATTTAAAAGACGTGAAACTTATATATTTTACCCTTATCGCTTATAATTGATGCAAAATAAACAGAATTCGACAAGAGAAAAGCCTTATAAGCACAAAGACCCCACAAGCTTCATTAATTGGTTACATCCATACAGTACTGCCCAATACCAATAATTTAAGGCTCTACTTTGACATAAGCAAACCCCTCAACCCCTATCTTTCCTACTTACAAGATTGAGAGAACTAAAAATAAAAATAAAAAAGTCTAATAAAACATTCTATTTTTCCTCATATACATACATACATACATATATATATATATATATATATGTAAGTATATATATGAATGATGCTAGTTGCTAATGATGGGAATTTCAACATGGGGTGAGAGTAAGTGGGGCTTAGTTTGAGTTGTTGGTTTGAATCTTGGCAAACTCCAGTGTCTTCTTGCCTTGCAACTTGTTTGTCACATAGTGCTTACTGTACTCCCCATGGTTGTATCTTCTAAACTTGCATGTGTTGTTTTCATCCACCAGTTCGGGCATCGGGCCAAGCTCGATTTCGTAGCTCGGAGCGTAGAAGGTGACGATCGAGAGACGGTCCTTGTGCTTGTGAGTCACTGCTCTGTGTTCCACACTCTTGTACTTTCCATTTGTAAGAACCTGAAATATTCAAGTAAAGAAATGATATATATATATATATATATGTATGTATGTATATTTCCATGTTTAAAAAATGAAGCAATGAAGCCAAAAATGTGTGTCTCACTTCTATGGTGTCCCCAATGTTTATAACAAGTGCATTTGGGATTGGCTGAACTGACACCCATCTGTTGTCTTTGAGGATTTGGAGTCCTATTGAGCTTCCTTTTCTTTCTTGCAAAACTGTAAGAGCACTTCCATCTGAATGTGGGCTTAGGCCCAAAACAAGGTCAGGTCTAGAACATGGAGGGTAGTAGTTCATCCTTACAGCTTGCACAGCCACACCAAACATCTCATTAAGTACATCCCCTTTTAGGCCAAGAGTCATGCCTATGTATTTCAGTAGACTTTGGCACAATTTCCTTACTTCGCTTGAATAAGCCTCAACAGTTTCACTGACCAAATGAGGAAAAAAGAAGTAAGTAAAAAATTTTGATACTCTTAAAAAACACCAAAAGAGTTTTGACATAACTTGAAAGCAAAGTTTTCACCATTTACCTGAAGTTTTCAGGCTTTGTTGGCCAGAGTTTTGGGTTCCTCATAAACTTTGGCTCAACCCCAAGAGCAAACATGTTGCACCAATCTAGCTTTTGGTCCTCTGAGAAAACAAAAGCCTGCCCATATCCCTGAACCGTCCCGGGGGCCATCGGATACTTCTGCTTCTCCGCGAAAGGTAACATGAAAAACTCCTTGGCCACCTTCTCCATTTTGTCCAACAAACTGAGCTCAATTCCATGGTTTATCACCTAAAATGGTGAAAGAGATTAGTTTTGTTTCATAAACCATGTCTTTTTTTTAAGGCAAGTAAACATGAACAAAATGCAATTTTCTACCTGAAAAAATCCCCACTCCTCGCAGGCGGTCAAAAGCCGCACAAGCTCACTAACAAGTTCATCTTTGTTTCCTTTTGAAAGCTTGGAGAAATCTATGATGGGAATGTCACTAAGTGATGATGAGGATTCAGGAGTGACCAGAGTTGGCCTCTCAGTTATGTCCCTCAGAAATCTTTCAGGGATTTTGGACTTGGATTTTCTAAGTTCTTGGACATCATCTATATGCCCAATTTTGAGGGGAGAAATGGGGACTGGGGCCATGGAAATTGGAAACGGAAAATAGAGGTAAATTGTTTTTATGCAACGAGGCTTACAAGTGATATTTGATGGCTCTAGTTGTATTGGGAAAGTCTCTATTTATAGAGGCAGAAAAGCATACATGAAGCCACTAGGTAGGTACTTTATTCAACTTAGATTTTCTTTTTTTCTTTTTCTTCCCCCTCTTTTCTCCTGGCCTTTCCTTTGTTGAGCATTTTTTTTTCTTTCTTTATTCTTTTTCAATTATGACACTGTTTTGGTCCCACATCATACACTTTATGAATTGACGCATCAATGAAGGCTAGTTGATCAAACAAAATGATGCACTTTTATTGGGTTTTTAGCATGACACACACACTGCATGTTTTTCCTCTTTCTCTCACACACTCAATATAGTTTGAATCATTTATGCTTTTATTATCATTGCATATATATATATATATATATATATTTCATTTTAGTTGTGTGTGATATCATCAACTATATGGAATGATGATGTGAAATAAATAAGAGATTTTCTTCATTGGGCTTTTAGCATGAAACACACTGCATGTATTTTAATTTTATTATCGTCTTATAGTTCAAATCATTTCTGCTTTTCTGCTTTTATTATCGTCTTTTTTTCTAATTTTTTGTTGTGTGTGATATCATCATCATCTATGTTGACTGATTATGTGAAGAAATGGTTTTTATTTTTATTTGTTTTAAAATTTAGGTCCTTTTACTGTAAAACTTCTTATTTTTTGACCTTTAAATTTAGTTAAAATCATGTTAAAGTGAAAAAATATATATAATAGATAATCACTTATTAAGATATGACGGTTAATAACAAAAAAAAAAAAAGGACTGATAGTTCATGTTTTCAAAACCTACCGTAAAAATATCCTTGAAAATGTTTCACAAAAGGGTGAATAGGAATCCAACAATAATGGTACTTGGTATATTCAATTGTCTCTTGTGGCAGACTTATTTTAGTGGTCCTGGTAGGGGCCATTCCCAATTGCTAAATAGATGTCTGCACTTCTACAGACCAATTCTAATGTAGTTATCAACTTATCATCATGCTTCTGTCCAATGGCCCCCCTCCTCTTCCTCCTCCCCGTTTGCCTGTTTTACACAGATATATATATATATATATATATATATATGTATATGTGTATATGTATATACAGACAACCAATTTTATTTGATATTGTCATCACACCTTTGGTTAGCATATTCGCCATGCAAAAAAAAAAAAAAAAAGGTGCTACTAAACCACCAGTCAAATTGTACCTTGATTGATGGTGATTAGTGAAACATTATGCAGTGAGGACCGCTCGGTGGTAAAATTGCTTGATGAATCATGGCTACAAGTTTAGAGGT
The DNA here is from genome assembly GCF_000414095.1 of Morus notabilis. NCBI lineage: Eukaryota > Viridiplantae > Streptophyta > Magnoliopsida > Rosales > Moraceae > Morus > Morus notabilis. The sequence goes on from NW_010361538.1 coordinate 521,939, forward strand.
TGTTTGGTTGAAGGATTCATATCCCGATTCGAATCATGGTTCATGATTCACTACAGTATTTTTTTTCACAAAAAATACACGTAAATCAAAAATAGTTTTAATCTTATGATTTTAATCTATGAATCAAACGTCTCCTAAACTAGAGATGTCAAAATGGGCCGGGCTTTGATGGACCGACATGAGCACGGCACGTTAAAAAGTGGGTGATCAGACACGATTATTAAATGGGTATTGTCCATTCCGTTTATTAAATGGGTTGAACTTGACACAATTTTTAGACACAAAGCATGTTAAGGACACGGCACGCTAAGAGCACGGGCACGTTAAAAGTACAATAATAGCTCAATTAATAAAGATGAAGTATAAAACTAATTTTATTAATATATTTTACATATCATAAAAATATATGTTTTATTAAGAAGTTTTCTTTATCAAGATTTTATTCTAGTGGGTTTTGTTTGGTAAAATTTTGAATGAGGTAATTTTTTTAATTAATGATATGCTTTCTTTTGTTAAGACTTTAATGTTTTCATTATGTTAAAAGCTTATTTCTTTGTATTTGTTTTAAATATGCTATGTGGCATGACAAAAGCATCTTAAGAGCACGATAAAAACACGAGCACGACCAATGCCATTAAGGGTACGGTCTACATATAAATGGGCCGTGAGCCAAGCTTGATGCTACAAAAATTAAACGGGATAGGCCTAACACGACACGATAAATAAATGGATTGACCCGCACAAGGCACGAGACACGTTTAGACCTAATTTAAACAGGTCGGGCCGGCACGATTGACATCCCTAGTCTAAATGATAATCACATCAACTTGTAAAGTATTTAGTGAAAAGCAATTTTTAGATCCAAGATAAATTTATGTTGTGCGATCAACTTGAAATAAACATTGAAGTTTCCCAAAAAATGAAAAAGCTTCATAAAGGTTATTTTCTTTTAGGATTACTCAGAAATTATAGCTTCAATTATTTTTATTGTTGTAAAGGTCTTCCATTATATTATATAAAAAACATAACAGCTAGTTGGCAGAGGCAGTAGTATTACCAAAATGCTCCTATCCGACCTTTATAAAGACTTGAACGAAAACGACAACCGGAAAACGACAACCCACAGATGAGGAGGAGAGGCCTCGTCCCTAACCTCAACCCCAACTTCCTTTCCCGCCAAAATAACCTGTCGTTTTTCCACACCAACGGCCATTCCCATCTCATCCGAAACCTCCAAAACTGCAACAACTTTATCGTTGCATCTTCACTCCATTCCCATATTCTCAAATCTGGTTCTTTATCTCACACCTTCACAGCCAACCATCTCCTGAACTGCTATGTCAGATTGCGTAAAATCGACCTTGCACGCAACCTGTTCGACGAAATGTCTGAACCAAATGTGGTCTCTTGGACCGCTGTCATTGCCGGGTACATCGACCTGGGTCAGCCCAGAACGGCCCTCCGGATGTTCGGGGAAATGCCTGAGTGCTCGGTCCCGCCAAACGAGTTTACGTTTTCAACCGCGATCAAAGCATGTTCGGTCCTTTCCAACCTCAGGACCGGCAAGGAAATCCACGCTCGCGTCGAGGTTTGTGGCCTTCGGAATAACCTCGTGCTGTGCTCCACGCTTGTTGACATGTACGGCAAGTGCGATGACGTTGATGGTGCTCGGCGGGTTTTCGATGCAATGAGGTGTAGAAATGTCGTTTCGTGGACCACGATGATTGCCACGTATGGCCAAAATGCCCGGGGCCACGAGGCGCTCCAGCTTTTTCGGGAATTCAGTTCCTTGACGAGAGATCGTCCGAATGATTTCATGTTGTCCAGCATTGTCAATGCTTGTGCAAGCTTGGGAAAGCTGGCTGCCGGAAAAGCCGCGCACTGTGCGGTGATTCGCGGCAGCCATGATGCAAATGAGGTGGTTGCTACCACACTTATTGACATGTATGGAAAATGCGGGTGTCTTGATTACTCTTACAAGATATTCAGGCAAGTTTCGTGCGCCTCCGTGGTTCCATACACATCGATGATCTTTAGTGCGGCAAAGTATGGCCTTGGCAAATTAGCCCTTGAACTGTTTGATGAAATGCTTGAAAGAGGAATAAAACCGAGTGATGTCACCTATCTCGGGGTCTTGCATGCCTGCAGCCATTCAGGACTGGTTGATGAAGGCCTAAAACACTTGAAATTCATGTATGCCAAACATGGGATATTGCCCGACACAAAGCACTACACTTGTCTTGTTGACATGTTGGGACGTGCCGGGCGGATTGACGAGGCCTACCGGGTGGCAAAGTCTATCCGGGCAGAAGGTGATGCCGGGGCTCTGTTGTGGGGCACGCTTCTTTCTGCCAGTAGGCTTGTTGGAAGGGTAGACATTGCGGTTGAAGCCGGACGACAGCTTATAGAGTCCAATCAACAAGTCGCGGGTGCATACGTAACATTGTCAAACACTTACGCGTTAGCTGGTGACTGGGACAGCGTGCGTGATCTTAAACGCGAAATGAAGCGTGGTGGGGTCCACAAGGAAACTGCCTGCAGTTGGATCGACTTCAAGGATTGGACGTACGTGTTCTTTGCCGGAGACGTGTTGTGGTGTGAGCAAGGGAGTGAGGTGGTGAATCTATTGAGGGAATTGGAAAAGAGAATGAAAGAAAGAGGGTATGTAGGAGGCGGTAAAGGGTTGGTTTTTGTGGATGTAGATGAAGAAACAGAGGAGGAAATACTGGGTTTGCATAGTGAGAGATTGGCTTTGGCTTTTGGGTTGATAAATTTACCCAAAAGTGCCACAATTAGAATTATGAAGAATATAAGGATGTGTCGGGACTGCCATGAGGCTTTCAAGCTTATTAGTGAAATTTTAGAGAGGGATTTCATTGTTAGAGATAATAACAGGTTTCATCACTTCACAAATGGCTATTGCATTTGCGGGGATTTTTGGTAAAAATGTCATTTTCTGACATTTTCCTTGTTCCCTAATTACAAATGAAAAAATTTCCAAGATTGACCTTTCCGTACCAAGTTGTTTGTTTATAGAATGAAAAGAAAAAAAAAATTATGGGAATTTGATTTTTGGGGTTTGATACATAGAAGAAATCAGAAACTTGTGGTTGACATTTTGCCATATTAAGAACTTGGAGTAAAGATTGAGAACAGGGCTGACAAACAAACCTAATATAACCAAGATGTGTGAGTGGGGTGGTCAAAAGAACAAATTCAGTAACAAAAGAATAAATTCAGCAACCAAAAGAATCATACTTTTATTGCATAATCATAATGTGCTATTGAAGGCAATGGCTTCAATCACCATTGGAACCAAAGAATTATGCACGTTTATACAATATATTCAAAAAGAGAGAAAAAAAAAACGCGAAAATAATTATAAAAAATAAGGAAAAAAAAGGGTCTCCTCAGAAAAGAATCATAGCTAACTTGGACTAAGAAAGAATTTAGAGTCTGAAATATTGTTGTGCAAGGGGCCCATTTGTGCATCTGCAATCAATCACCACTACCAGAAATCAAGATCCTGCTTGGATCGTCGACTAATCTGTGGCAAACATAAAGAAGTCATCATCATAACACGCTAACAAATTATAATTAGAGTTGTGTTTATTTACCACGAATGAAAAGAAAAATAAGGGTAATTTCTCTCTCTCTCCCGTGCAAGGGGGCCCATTTGTGAATCTGCAATCAATCACCACTACCAGAAATCAAGATCCTGCTTGGATCATCGACTAACCTGTGGCAAACATAAAGAAGTTATCATCATAACACGCTAACAAATTATAATTAGAGTTGTGTTTATTTACCACGAATGAAAAGAAAAATAAGGGTATCTCTCTCTCTTTTTTTTTTTTTTTAACATCCTTTCATATGTTTATTGACAGAATCATGAAGACAAATTATGTGGGTCCAGATGATTGGAGAGGAAACTCAAAAAACTATAACTGGCATAAACTATAAAATTATTTGTAGAGCTTTACTAAGTTTTCAGCCAATAATTGTATATCATTTATGCACAAGGACATTGGTGATCAAGCTATCATGAGGAATGGACAGGGAATTAGATTGTTTCCAATTCCATTTTCTAATAAGCAAGTAAACAATAAAAAGGAAATCAGGCATCTCTTTCCTACCCCTTTCCTTTTCTTTTCACAACTTTTCTACTTTCCATTACATTGCTTTACAAAATAGTAAATATCAAAGATTAAACGGAAGAATCGTTTTTTCACTACTCCATGTTACAGCAAAGGTTAGCTTTATGTTTATGGGAACAACCAAGTACTAAATTAAGAAACTACCAAGTCAAATCCCATGATTTATGGGAACTCCTAACAGAAAAAGGAAACTTAGCTGTATAGGCCTAATCCTAGGTTATAATAGAATACAATTTCTTAAATTAGCTAACCAATTAATTACACGTATTTTCCTACTCTCCCTCAAGCTGGTGAATAGGTATTTTACATTCCCATCTTGGATACAATAGTCTGAAAAACTGAGCTACTCAAACCCTTTTGTTAGAACATCAGCAAGTTGATCATGTGTAGACACATAAAGCGTACAAATCAGTCCACTATCCAGCTTCTTTTTAATAGTGTCTGTCGACTCAATGTCGGTGATGTTGTACCGGATTGTGAGCTATGCTAATTGCAGACTTGTTGTCGCAGTAGAGTCTCATAGGGCCGTCCCACTTAATCTTCAACTATTTAAGAATGTTCTTTAGCCAAAGCAGTTCACATATACCCTGAGCCATTGCTCGAAATTCCGCCTCAGTACTCGACCGGGCTACCATACCTTGTTTCTTACTTCTCCAGGTCACAAGGTTCCCACCAAGGAAGGTGCAATATCCTGAAGTTGAACTCCTATCAACAATAGATCCAACATAATCAGCATCAGTGTGCGCTTCAAGTACCAATCCTCCATTCCTTTTGAATAAGATCCCCTTTCCTGGTGTTCTCTTATGATAATGAAGTGCTCTGTGAGCTGCTTGCAGATGAACTTCCTTCGGACTATGCATAAATTGATTGAACTCGCTGCATATGCTATATCTGGTCGTATGTGAGAAAGATAGATGAGTCTTCCAACCAAGCGTTGATACATTTTCCAGTCTACCGCAGTATCATCTTCTGTTGTTCCAAGCTTGAGATTCGGGTCAATAGGAGTACTTGTTGGTTTGCATGCAGTCTTGCATGTCTCCTTGAGAAGATCTGTAACATACTTCTATTGGGAGATAAAAATTCCCTGCCTTAAGTGTGCAACCTCAATCCTGAGAAAATACTTCAACCTACCCAATGTCTTGATGTCAAATTCCTTAGCCAAACATCGACTCAAAACCTATTTCTCCTTGTCATCGTTCCCTGTTACTATTATATCATCAACATACACTAGAAGGGTTGTAACTCCCCCTAAAGGAGAGTGTTTAATGAACAGTGTGTGATCTTTTTGGCTTTGTTTATATCCCATAGCCGACATAACCCTTGCAAATCTTTCGAACCATGCCCGTGGTGATTGCTTAAGGCCATACATAGCCTTTTTTAATTTACACGTAGTATGAGCAGCCAAGTTCTTTCCATAACCCGGTGGAATCTCCATGTAAATCTCATCTTCTAGTTTCCCATGTAAGAACGCATTCTTGACATCAAACTGCTGCAACTCCCAACCATAGTTAGCTGCAAGGGAAAACAACACTCTAACTGTATTCATCTTCGCAACAGGGGGAAAAGTCTCCAGATAGTCAATCCCATAAGTCTGAGTATACCCTTTGGCTACCAATCAAGCCTTGTATCTCTCAACTGACCCATCTGCTCTATACTTCACTTTATACACCCATTAATAATCCGATGGCTTCTTTCCTGCTGGTAACTTCACCAACTCTCACGTTTTGTTCTTTTCTTGCCTCCATCTCCACATTCATGGCTTGTTTCCATTTTTCATTAGACAAAGCCTCAGATAAACTGGTAGGGATAGTGATGGTATACAGGCTTATAAGAAAAGCTCTGTGAGATGGTGAGAAATTTTTAAATGATAGAAAATGTGCAAGTAGGTATAATGGTCGTGTTGTGCATTCTCTAGCTCCTTTACTAATGGCAACTGGTAGGTCCGGGTCATTATTTTCCACCTGAACGTCAGTTTCATTTTGTAATGTAGGGTTAGAAATTGTTACCTCATTCAAAGGATCTAAGTTGGACCCTTGGACCTGCTTAGGTTCAGGAAAACCATCTTCTTCCTTGTATCACCTTGCCTTTGTCAAATCTCCGATGTTCTAGAGCAGATTCAGTCACAGGTTTGGGATCAGGCACAGATTCAGGTTGCACAGGCACGGGTTCAAACACAGGTACAGATTTGTGCGCAGGGTTTAGGAGAGAAACCGGAAAACACTACACTTTCTTATTAATCAGAAAACGTATTTTACAGCCCTATATATACAACTTTCTAGTCTAACTAAATCTCACTATTCTAGGAAAAGAAAAGAAATCAAATCAGGAGGATCTCGTGGGAGATCTCAACTAATTTAAAATATGAAGTCAAACCAAATAATATCTAAACAGCCCCTAATCCCCTAGAATCCGGGATATCCTGATTTTCTACACTCCCCCTCAAACTGGACTGAAAATATTAAACATTCCCAGCTTGTCAACTAATTTCTCGAACATGGGTCTTCCAAGTCCCTTGGTCAGCAAATCAGCTACTTGGCCTGCAATGGGAACATAAGTCATGCAAATGATTCCTTCCTCAATCTTCTCTTTGATGAAGTGCCGATCAACTTCGACATGTTTAGTTCAGTCATGCTGAACTGGGTTGTGAGAGATGTTGATAGCAGCTTTGTTATCACAATAAATCTTTAAAGGTTTACTGTACACGATTTTTAGTTCCTCCAGTAACATTTTCAGCCACAAAAGTTCACAAATTCCATGTGCTACTGCACTAAACTCTGCTTTTGCACTACTTCTAGCCACCACTGTTTGCTTCTTGCTTCTTCAAGTTACTAAGTTACCCCACACAAAGGTACAATACCCTGAGGTTGATCTCCGATCACTAATAGAACCTGCCCAGTCAGCATCTGTGAAAGCTTCTATACTCCTTGCTTCATTTTTCTTGAAAAATAAACCTCTTCCACGAGTCCCTTTGAGATATTTCAGAATCCGATGCACTGCTTCCATATGCTCCTCGTATGGTGCTTGCATGAACCGACTCATAACGGCATATGCTATATCTGGCCTCGTACGAGAGAGATAGATAAGTCTTCCAACTAACTGCTGATATCTTCCTTTATCCACTGGGCTGCTGGTCGCTTGTCCTCCTAGCTTGATGTTAGGATCCATTGGTGTGTCAACCGGTTTACATCCTAACATTCCCGTTTCCTTTAGAAGATCCAAGGTGTATTTTCTTTGGGAAACAGAAATCCCACTTCGGTCTCTTGCAATTTCCATCCCAAGAAAATACCTCAGCTCCTAAGTCTTTGATCTCAAATTCAATTGCAAGTTTCTTCTTTAAGTTTTCCATCTCCATGTCATCATCTCCTATCAGTATGATATCATCAACATAAATAATAAGGATTGTAATCTTACCATCCTTATGTTTGTGGAATAAGGTGTGATCCATTTGAGCCTATTTGTATCCCAGTTGTTTGATAGCATTTGAGAATCTGTCGAACCACGCCCTCGGAGACTGCTTGGGTCCGTAGAGAGATTTTTTTAGCTTGCAAACCTCTCTGTCTCTGGTTTCATCAAATCCAGGTGGTAAATCCATATAGACTTCTTCCTCCAGATCTCCATTAAGGAATGCATTTTTAACATCAAGTTGCTGAAGTTTCCAATCCAAGTTTGCCGCCATGGGTAACAGTACCCGGATTGTGTTCAATTTGGCAACAGGAGCAAATGTTTCTTGGTAATCGACGCCATAGGTTTGAGTAAAGCCTTTTAACACTAACCTGGCTTTGTAGCGTTCAACGGATCCATCCGAGTTGTAATTAATGGTGAACACCCATTTACATCCTACCGATTTCTTTCCTCTGGGTCTCTCTATCACCTCCCATGTATCATTTCTTTCTTGGGCCTTCATTTCCTCCATTACTACCTTTCTCCATTCTGGAATCTTCAAAGCCTCATGCACGGTTTTTGGAACCTCCATGGCTGAAAGATTAGCTACAAAATGTCAAAATTTTGATGACAAGTGATCATAGGAGACAAAATTAGATATTGGATGTTGGGTACATGATCTGACACCTTTTCTCATTGCTATGGGAACATCAAGATCTTTTGTTTCTGAGCTAGGATTTAAGGACTATGTACCTGAAGACAGGTCGGAGTCTTGACCCTGCTGAAGAATCACGGGATTTTTCACTCTTTTTGAATTCTTTTTTCGTGAATATACCAGCAATTCCTTTTGATCCTGCTCCTGTAATTCTCCCCCTGTCGTTGGGTTTGTATCAATGTTTGAGGGCACCATTGGCTCGGGCTCGGAAGGACTTTGATATGGAAGTGGGTTTGAGAGTGAATTTGGCAGTGGAATTTGATTTGGTCTTGGGTGAATGTTAGGTTCGAACTCTCTTGAGGTAATGTTTGGGGTAATGGCAGATTTGCGGAGGGATTTGTTGGATAATCTTGTGCTAATATTTCCCAAAAATTATCTTCACTAGATGATTGCTCCCCCTGAAGAGAATTTTTGGTATAATAAGGCTGATTTTCGAAAAAGGTGACATCCATAGACACAAAGTATCTCCTCTTTTCCGGACTATAACACTTATACCCTTTTTGTGTTGCTGAGTAACCTAGAAAGATGCACTTAAGAGCTTTGGGATCTAGCTTGCTGCGTGTTGGGTCATGAATATGGACAAATGAGGTGCAACCAAAAATTTTAAAAGGTAGGGATGTGGAATTTCTAATTTGAGGATAGGATTCATGAAAGGTATTCAAAGGGGTTTGAAATTGTAGAACCCTGGTAGGCATATGATTGATCAAATAACAGGCAGTGAGAACTGCATCCCCCCAAAAAAACTTAGGAACATTTCTAGTGAACATGAGTGACCTTGCTACCTCAAGTAAGTGTCTATTTTTTATTTCAACTATCCCATTTTGTTGAGGTGTGGAAACACAAGAACTTTGGTGTATTATCCCATTTTGTAAGAAAAAATCTCCTAGGATCGTGTCAAAATATTCCCTTCCATTATCAGAACGAAAAATTTGGATTTTGCTATTGTATTGGTTTTGAACCATGGAATGGAAATTTTTGAAGGTTTGTGCAGCTTCAGATTTTTCTTTTAGGAGGTATACCCAACAAATTCGTGTGTGGTCATCAATAAATGTAATGAACTATTTTTTTCCTGTTACACTCTTAACCCTTGATGCACCCCAAATGTCACTATGAATTAATGAAAAAGGTTTAGACGCTTAATATGGATGTGGATTAAAGGAAGAACGTTGGTGTTTTGCAAGTTGACAAATTTCACATTGAAAGGAATCTTTATTGCAAACCAAAGTAGGAAACAAATGTTTTAAATAAGAAAAACTAGGGTGGCCTAGCCTATGGTGCCACAACATTATTTTTTGTTTTCTAGACAAAGATGAGGAATTACAACTAGCATGTTGAGCAGGTATATGCACGAAAACATCCTTCTCCAAGTAGTACAAGCCCCCGTGTTCCTTAGCACTGCCAATCTTCCTCCCCGGAGTCAGGTCCTGAAATATGCATACAGATTGTGAGAAATTCACATCACAATTAATATCCTTTGTCAATTTGCTAATAGAAAGGAGATTGCAGGATAATTTTGGGACATGGAGGACATCTTTTAGACATATGTGTGAGTCTATTTCAATGTTGCCAACTCCTGCAATTGTTGAGAGAGTTCCATCAGCAATCTTGACTTTAAGGTTTCCTGGACTATTAGTGTAAGAGGAGAAAAGTTTTGCACAACCTGTCATATGATCTGTTGCGCCAGAATTAACAATCCATGGTTCTTGATCTCTGGAGACACTAGTAAGAGTAGTCGAGAAGGTACCTTTCTGGGCTATTAGGGATTTGGTGTTAGAGGGTTGTGCAGGAGAAAGGAGCTTGTAGAGTTGTTCCATTTGTTCTTTAGTGAGCGACGCATTCATGCGGTTGCCTTCCTCCTTTACACCTTCGGTCGTGGTTTGAAACCCCTTTGAGTCTCGGTTGTTTCCACGATTTTCCTTCCAATTTTCTGGTTTTCCATGTAATTTCCAGCAATTGTCGGTGTGGTTTTTTGCAATGATCACACCACAAATTGCCTCCTTTTCTAGAAACCCTAGTGTCTTTCCAAGTGTCCGAACCACGAGCAGCCAATGCAGAATTTTCTGTCGTGGGCAGCGGTTGGGAGTCTCCAAGCATCACTCTTTTCCGACCTTCCTCTCTCCTAACTTCAGAGAAAATCTCCCCGACAGCAGGTAATGGCCGAATCCCAAGAAGGCGTCCACGAACCTCATCCAAGTCCTTGTTTAATCCGGCCAAAAAATCATAAACTCGATCCTTGTCCGTCATCTTCCTATAAGTCAATACTATCTTCCACGCAGTGCCACTTACAATCATTGAGCATGTCCATCTCTTTCCAAAGTCTTGTCAATGAGTTGTAATATTGTATTACATCCAAATCACCCTGTTTAAGATTTCTAGCCTTGTTCCTTAATTCAAACGTCTGGGCTGAATTCTCAAGATCAGAGAAGGCGAGATTCAAGGAATCCCAAAGTTCAGTCGCGGTGGAACAATACATATAGGTCTCGGCGATATCATCCTCCATTGAATTGATTAACCATGCCATAACAATTGAATTATGAGCATTCCAGGTTTGAAATGTCGGATAATCCTCCATTGGCCTCTTGGTTGTGTCGTTGATGTATCCTAGCTTTCCTCGACCACAGATCACCCACTTAACTGAGCGAGACCACTGAAAATAGTTCTTGCCATTGAGTTTTCGTGAGGTAATTTGGAGGGATAAATTTCCAGTAAATGTAGTGGGAAGTAGGGGTCAGCTGAGAAGTTCCGCTTGAAACCTCAGAGCTATCGCCCCTGCTTGCTCCAGTCATGGCCATTTTGACCATCGTTCCTCTCAACTAAAGTCCCTCTCTGATACCATGTGCGCAGGGTTTAGGAGAGAAACCAGAAAACACTACACTTTCTTATTAATCAGAAAACGTATTTTACAACCCTATATATACAGCTTTCTAGTCTAACTAAATCTCACTATTCTAGGAAAAGAAATCAAATCAGGAGGATCTCATGGGAGATCTCAACTAATTTAAAATATGAAGTCAAACCAAATAATATCTAAACAGCCATAATCCCCTAGAATCCGGGATATCCTGATTTTCTACAAGATTGATTCTCAGGTTCTGATTGATTTTCAGATGAACTAGGAGGTTCGGTAGGAGATTTGGATGTACTAGGAGGTTCGGTAGGAGATTTGGATGTAGAGTTAGACACGAGGATTGGTGGCAGATCAAGGTCAAGCAAAAAACTTTCCTTATCTTCCCTAGTTGAATTCTCCCCTTAAAGATAAGGATTGTTGAAATAAGACTCTTGTTCATTGAAAGTGACATCCACCGAGACATAGAATTTCTTTGACAGAGAGTGGTAACACTTATACCCTTTCTGAGTTGACAAATAGCCCACAAAGACACATTTTAGAGCCCTTGGATCTAATTTCCCCCTATTTTGACTATGGACATGGACAAAGGATACACACCCGAAAACTCTTCGAATAAGGTTGTTTGTAGTGTTTATGTTTGGGTAAAAAGATGAAAGGATGTCCATGGGACTCTTGAAACCCAATACTTGAGAACGCAACTGATTTATGAGATGAGTGGCTGTAAGAACTGCTTCCCCCAAAAAAACTTTAGACATTTCTGAAACAACATGGCTCGGGTGGTTTTTTCTAGTAGGTGACTTCCTTTCTGCTACCCCATTTTGTTGTAGGGTATTAACACAAGATGACTCGTGAACTATTCCCTCTTTTTGAAAGTATGGGTTAAGATTTGGTTGAAAGTCCCTAGCATTATCTGACCTAAACCTTTTGATATTGACCCCAAATTGATTTTTTATCATGGAACATAAGTTTGGGAGTACAGTACTAACATCAGATATATGTTTGAGTAGAAAAAGCCAGGTAACACGAGTGCAATCATCAATGAAAGAAACAAACCATCTTCCCCCAGAAACATTAGGGACAGTAGATGGGCCCCAAATATCATTGTGAATAAGATAGAAATAAAACTTCTTTTATTGCCAATTGGAAAAGATACATGCTTGTGTTTAGCAAGTTCACACACCTCACAATGAAAATCTTCAACATCTAAAATTGTAAACAATGAAGGAAACATGATCTTAACAACCCTAAATGATGGATGTCCTAAACGGCAATGATGAAGTATAATTTTCTCTTTATTGGATGAAACGGACTCTGATATGAAGGAATGAGAAAATCTGCACTTGGTCATGTTTAACTGACTCGGTGCTTCAAGATAGTAGAGGCTATCCCATTCTCTAGCACGTCCAATCGTCCTCCCCGAATCCTTGTCCTGAAATACACAATAACTACTGTGAAAAACCACATTACAACCTAAATCTTGAGTGAGTTTTTGTATAGAGACAAGGTTGGTGGACAATTTAGGAACATGAATGACATTCCTTAAGGTCACTAATGGGCTTATTTTGACATCCCCTACACCGGCTACAGTTTTTGTATAGAGACAAGTTTTTCCTACTATTGGGACATGGAGTGTAGGTTGAGAAAAACTTCGATGAGTGGGTCATATGGTCGGTAGCTCCTGAATCCATGATCCAAGAGTTAATAAAGGTTATATCCGAGGCATTTAATCCAAAGGAAGATGGAAACTTACCTAAATATGCCAAAGAACAAGGACCTGGAGGTCTTTCAAGACTGTTGATAAGAGATCTCACCCTCTCAATCCCCTCCTGGTTGAGATTATTCGACCCCTGAGGTGCGGATTCACCTTGTGGTATGGCAACAATATGGACTTGTCCATTACTCCGTGACTGATCTCCTTTCTAACTCCATTCACGGCTTGGAGGTCCATTGCTCCGAGTCTAATCTCCATGAAGTTTCCAGCATTTTTCACGAGTGTGGCGAGGCTTTTTGCAATAAGTACACCATAATTCATCACAGTTCTGAGTCTTCAATTAGCTATTTCTTCCTGCTTCAAGGGTTGCTCCTCTATCCGTGTTCTAGATTGATTTGCTACCACTAGCCACCATAGCTGATCCATCTGTGCTTTGTGATTCAAACATCAGACTTCTCTTGCTTTCCTCACCTTGAATGAGTGCCACCACTTCATTAAAACATAGAATCTCCTCCTTGCCGAGAATCTAGATTCTCACTTGATCGAGTTCTGGGTTGAGTCCACAAAGAAAGTCATATACCCTATCTTGTTTAATAAAATTCTTTAGCACAGCCGCATCCTCAGGGCACTTAGTTTTTATTACCCTGTAGAGATCAAGCTCTTGCCACAAGGACTTCAGTTGGTTGGCATATTCGGTGACAGTTTTTGTCCCTTGTTTTGCAGCCATCCTCTTCACCTTGATTTCATACACTTGATCCACATCTCTAGCCTTGGAATATGTTTGTTGGACCACGTCCCAAATGTCCTTGGCAGTAGTCAAGAACATACATGTGTCACTTATGTCTGGAGTCATAGAATTCCATAGCCACGCCATAATCATGGAGTCTTCTTCATCCCATGCTTCAAAACGAGGATCTCCTCCTTTCGGCCCTGTACCTGTGAGGTGACTAATCTTCCCCCTTCCTTTCAGCGTTGCACGAACAAGTTGAGACCACTTGAGGTAGTTTTTTCCATCCAACCCGTAGGCTGCCTGAATATTTTACAAATCTCCCGTTGATGAGTTCATCCTGTTTTCCGTTGATTTGACCACCGTAGTGTTGTTGGCACTGCTTTCAGTCGTCTCTGACATGATTGAAAATCAGGGAAACGGCGAGAAGAACAACGATGGGAGATTGAGAGAATCGAGAATCTCAATCGATAATAAAAACCAAGAAAAAACGTTATGCGTGTTTGGAATCAGTTTTGAAACTGTTTTTCACGACAATCGAGACGTTAAAAATGAAATTGGTCCTCAAATCACGTTTGGTGCATTAATAATTAAAAACGGAAAGGAAAATGCTCTTCCCCGTTTCTCTTCTTTGCGTTACTTTTTGAAAACGGTAAAAGGCCCTTTTTCCTTTTTCATTTTCATTTTCATCTCTCCCTTCTCTAACATTAATTTACGTAACCAGATCATCAAAACCAAACAGATCAAGATCAAACAGAAAATTAATCAACAGATCAAGATCAACAAAACCAAACAAATGAAAATGGTAAATCTTCAAGAAAACAGATCTCTCTCTTGATGCAACTGAATCCGAAATTCCGACTAGATTTGGCATGATTGCGACGTGATTAGGGCCTGGGCTCTTCAGGATCTGGACGTGGCAGAGCTGGGCTCGTCGGGATCTGGGAGTTGCGAAGCTTGGCTCATCGGATTTAGGCGTTGCGGAGTTGGCTTGCCGGATCTGGTGATAGCGGAGTTGGCTCGCCGGATTTGGGTCGAGGAGAAAAAGGGGGTTGTGCAAACAGGAGAGGGAAAGGGGGTAAACGGAGAGATATAGAGGGGATAAAGAGATTTTGTCGAGATAGAGAGAGAAGAGGAGAGATGTTATTGCCCCTCATTTGATCCTTTGGAGATATGGGAAATCTGGGTTTGGGTGACCTGCAAAATGTTTTCAGCCACCGTCCAAAGCAAAATGATTTTGTTTGTTGGATACTAGTGAGCAATTAAGAAGTTTTCAATTTTTTCTTATACTGAAAACAATCTCTCAATAAAACTACCAAACGCATTTTCAAAAATAAATTATGTCTGAGATTAAAAACGTTTTCATTTTCATACAAAAAACAGAATCATTTTGGAACGGATTCCAAACACGCTCGTTGAGACAAGAAACAGCAATTGAGAAAAGAAAAGAAAACTGGAAAGTCAAGCAACGGACATAGCAATTAAGGCTGATGAAAAGGCTTGATTTTGAACGGCGATGAAGGCCAAACAATTGAGAAATCCCAGAGAGCCTAGAGCTCTGATACCATATCAAAGATTGAACGGAAGAATCGTTTTTTCACTTCTCCATGTTACAACAAAGGTTAGCTTTATACATAACAACCCTAGCACTAAATTAGGAAACTACCTAGTACTAAATTAAGAAACTACCAAGTCAAATCCCATGATTTATGGGAACTCAAGGAATCCCAAAGTTCAGTCGCGGTGGAACAATACATATAGGTCTCGGCGATATCATCCTCCATTGAATTGATTAACCATGCCATAACAATTGAATTATGAGCATTCCAGGTTTGAAATGTCGGATAATCCTCCATTGGCCTCTTGGTTGTGTCGTTGATGTATCCTAGCTTTCCTCGACCACAGATCACCCACTTAACTGAGCGAGACCACTGAAAATAGTTCTTGCCATTGAGTTTTCGTGAGGTAATTTGGAGGGATAAATTTCCAGTAAATGTAGTGGGAAGTAGGGGTCAGCTGAGAAGTTCCGCTTGAAACCTCAGAGCTATCGCCCCTGCTTGCTCCAGTCATGGCCATTTTGACCATCGTTCCTCTCAACTAAAGTCCCTCTCTGATACCATGTGCGCAGGGTTTAGGAGAGAAACCAGAAAACACTACACTTTCTTATTAATCAGAAAACGTATTTTACAACCCTATATATACAGCTTTCTAGTCTAACTAAATCTCACTATTCTAGGAAAAGAAATCAAATCAGGAGGATCTCATGGGAGATCTCAACTAATTTAAAATATGAAGTCAAACCAAATAATATCTAAACAGCCATAATCCCCTAGAATCCGGGATATCCTGATTTTCTACAAGATTGATTCTCAGGTTCTGATTGATTTTCAGATGAACTAGGAGGTTCGGTAGGAGATTTGGATGTACTAGGAGGTTCGGTAGGAGATTTGGATGTACTAGGAGGTTCGGTAGGAGATTTGGATGTACTAGGAGGTTCGGTAGGAGATTTGGATGTACTAGGAGGTTCGGTAGGAGATTTGGATGTACTAGGAGGTTCGGTAGGAGATTTGGATGTAGAGTTAGACACGAGGATTGGTGGCAGATCAAGGTCAAGCAAAAAACTTTCCTTATCTTCCCTAGTTGAATTCTCCCCTTAAAGATAAGGATTGTTGAAATAAGACTCTTGTTCATTGAAAGTGACATCCACCGAGACATAGAATTTCTTTGACAGAGAGTGGTAACACTTATACCCTTTCTGAGTTGACAAATAGCCCACAAAGACACATTTTAGAGCCCTTGGATCTAATTTCCCCCTATTTTGACTATGGACATGGACAAAGGATACACACCCGAAAACTCTTGGAATAAGGTTGTTTGTAGTGTTTATGTTTGGGTAAAAAGATGAAAGGATGTCCATGGGACTCTTGAAACCCAATACTTGAGAACGCAACTGATTTATGAGATGAGTGGCTGTAAGAACTGCTTCCCCCAAAAAAACTTTAGACATTTCTGAAACAACATGGCTCGGGTGGTTTTTTCTAGTAGGTGACTTCCTTTCTGCTACCCCATTTTGTTGTAGGGTATTAACACAAGATGACTCGTGAACTATTCCCTCTTTTTGAAAGTATGGGTTAAGATTTGGTTGAAAGTCCCTAGCATTATCTGACCTAAACCTTTTGATATTGACCCCAAATTGATTTTTTATCATGGAACATAAGTTTGGGAGTACAGTACTAACATCAGATATATGTTTGAGTAGAAAAAGCCAGGTAACACGAGTGCAATCATCAATGAAAGAAACAAACCATCTTCCCCCAGAAACATTAGGGACAGTAGATGGGCCCCAAATATCATTGTGAATAAGATAGAAATAAAACTTCTTTTATTGCCAATTGGAAAAGATACATGCTTGTGTTTAGCAAGTTCACACACCTCACAATGAAAATCTTCAACATCTAAAATTGTAAACAATGAAGGAAACATGATCTTAACAACCCTAAATGATGGATGTCCTAAACGGCAATGATGAAGTATAATTTTCTCTTTATTGGATGAAACGGACTCTGATATGAAGGAATGAGAAAATCTGCACTTGGTCATGTTTAACTGACTCGGTGCTTCAAGATAGTAGAGGCTATCCCATTCTCTAGCACGTCCAATCGTCCTCCCCGAATCCTTGTCCTGAAATACACAATAACTACTGTGAAAAACCACATTACAACCTAAATCTTGAGTGAGTTTTTGTATAGAGACAAGGTTGGTGGACAATTTAGGAACATGAATGACATTCCTTAAGGTCACTAATGGGCTTATTTTGACATCCCCTACACCGGCTACAGTTTTTGTATAGAGACAAGTTTTTCCTACTATTGGGACATGGAGTGTAGGTTGAGAAAAACTTCGATGAGTGGGTCATATGGTCGGTAGCTCCTGAATCCATGATCCAAGAGTTAATAAAGGTTATATCCGAGGCATTTAATCCAAAGGAAGATGGAAACTTACCTAAATATGCCAAAGAACAAGGACCTGGAGGTCTTTCAAGACTGTTGATAAGAGATCTCACCCTCTCAATCCCCTCCTGGTTGAGATTATTCGACCCCTGAGGTGCGGATTCACCTTGTGGTATGGCAACAATATGGACTTGTCCATTACTCCGTGACTGATCTCCTTTCTAACTCCATTCACGGCTTGGAGGTCCATTGCTCCGAGTCTAATCTCCATGAAGTTTCCAGCATTTTTCACGAGTGTGGCGAGGCTTTTTGCAATAAGTACACCATAATTCATCACAGTTCTGAGTCTTCAATTAGCTATTTCTTCCTGCTTCAAGGGTTGCTCCTCTATCCGTGTTCTAGATTGATTTGCTACCACTAGCCACCATAGCTGATCCATCTGTGCTTTGTGATTCAAACATCAGACTTCTCTTGCTTTCCTCACCTTGAATGAGTGCCACCACTTCATTAAAACATAGAATCTCCTCCTTGCCGAGAATCTAGATTCTCACTTGATCGAGTTCTGGGTTGAGTCCACAAAGAAAGTCATATACCCTATCTTGTTTAATAAAATTCTTTAGCACAGCCGCATCCTCAGGGCACTTAGTTTTTATTACCCTGTAGAGATCAAGCTCTTGCCACAAGGACTTCAGTTGGTTGGCATATTCGGTGACAGTTTTTGTCCCTTGTTTTGCAGCCATCCTCTTCACCTTGATTTCATACACTTGATCCACATCTCTAGCCTTGGAATATGTTTGTTGGACCACGTCCCAAATGTCCTTGGCAGTAGTCAAGAACATACATGTGTCACTTATGTCTGGAGTCATAGAATTCCATAGCCACGCCATAATCATGGAGTCTTCTTCATCCCATGCTTCAAAACGAGGATCTCCTCCTTTCGGCCCTGTACCTGTGAGGTGACTAATCTTCCCCCTTCCTTTCAGCGTTGCACGAACAAGTTGAGACCACTTGAGGTAGTTTTTTCCATCCAACCCGTAGGCTGCCTGAATATTTTACAAATCTCCCGTTGATGAGTTCATCCTGTTTTCCGTTGATTTGACCACCGTAGTGTTGTTGGCACTGCTTTCAGTCGTCTCTGACATGATTGAAAATCAGGGAAACGGCGAGAAGAACAACGATGGGAGATTGAGAGAATCGAGAATCTCAATCGATAATAAAAACCAAGAAAAAACGTTATGCGTGTTTGGAATCAGTTTTGAAACTGTTTTTCACGACAATCGAGACGTTAAAAATGAAATTGGTCCTCAAATCACGTTTGGTGCATTAATAATTAAAAACGGAAAGGAAAATGCTCTTCCCCGTTTCTCTTCTTTGCGTTACTTTTTGAAAACGGTAAAAGGCCCTTTTTCCTTTTTCATTTTCATTTTCATCTCTCCCTTCTCTAACATTAATTTACGTAACCAGATCATCAAAACCAAACAGATCAAGATCAAACAGAAAATTAATCAACAGATCAAGATCAACAAAACCAAACAAATGAAAATGGTAAATCTTCAAGAAAACAGATCTCTCTCTTGATGCAACTGAATCCGAAATTCCGACTAGATTTGGCATGATTGCGACGTGATTAGGGCCTGGGCTCTTCAGGATCTGGACGTGGCAGAGCTGGGCTCGTCGGGATCTGGGAGTTGCGAAGCTTGGCTCATCGGATTTAGGCGTTGCGGAGTTGGCTTGCCGGATCTGGTGATAGCGGAGTTGGCTCGCCGGATTTGGGTCGAGGAGAAAAAGGGGGTTGTGCAAACAGGAGAGGGAAAGGGGGTAAACGGAGAGATATAGAGGGGATAAAGAGATTTTGTCGAGATAGAGAGAGAAGAGGAGAGATGTTATTGCCCCTCATTTGATCCTTTGGAGATATGGGAAATCTGGGTTTGGGTGACCTGCAAAATGTTTTCAGCCACCGTCCAAAGCAAAATGATTTTGTTTGTTGGATACTAGTGAGCAATTAAGAAGTTTTCAATTTTTTCTTATACTGAAAACAATCTCTCAATAAAACTACCAAACGCATTTTCAAAAATAAATTATGTCTGAGATTAAAAACGTTTTCATTTTCATACAAAAAACAGAATCATTTTGGAACGGATTCCAAACACGCTCGTTGAGACAAGAAACAGCAATTGAGAAAAGAAAAGAAAACTGGAAAGTCAAGCAACGGACATAGCAATTAAGGCTGATGAAAAGGCTTGATTTTGAACGGCGATGAAGGCCAAACAATTGAGAAATCCCAGAGAGCCTAGAGCTCTGATACCATATCAAAGATTGAACGGAAGAATCGTTTTTTCACTTCTCCATGTTACAACAAAGGTTAGCTTTATACATAACAACCCTAGCACTAAATTAGGAAACTACCTAGTACTAAATTAAGAAACTACCAAGTCAAATCCCATGATTTATGGGAACTCCCAAAAAAAAAAAGGAAACTTAGCTGTATAGGCCTAATCCTAGGATACAATAGAATACAATTTCCTAAATTAGCTAGCCAATTAATTACATGTATTTTCCCATAGTAAACAATAAGCATGCTTTTACTATAATCAATGCAAAATCACACTCATTCTAGACCCAAAAAAAAAAAAACAAAAAACAAAACAAAACAAAAAACAAAAAAGAGCTTTTCAGAGCTAGGAAAACATTTAGAAACTCACTTGTAGGTTGCCAAATGCCAAATTAGTTGATATTCGTCTGCTTACCATGGAGTGATTTCCTTATTGCGCAATTTTTTGTTCAAGCGCATATTGTTATTTAGAAATTAGAACACCTCAAACGAAGCAACCAATATCAATAAATATACATATAAACAATTATTGTATATAATATACTATAATATGCATCCAGCAGTGTAATTGTTCATTCAAAATAGCAGCTCTAACAATCATGATCTGAGTGATTAGAACAAAAGGTAAAATAAACAAAACCGAGTTCAGTATAAATGGCCAAATTTGTTGAGAGAAGGAACAACAAACTTCTTGGTAAATCAATAAGGTCCACTGTATTACATGCTGTGAAATTACTTATCAGTATCTTAATTTTGCGTAATAAAAGAGACTACTAAATAGGAGAGATAAAACAAGGAAGAAAAAACAGAAGAATCTATGAAATTCAAAGAAACCTGAAATTGAGCTTCACCACTTGCATTCCGTGTTCCACAAGCTGTAGCATCAACAACAAAAAGAATGTCTATATCCCACCATCCAAGCATCAAGCAATTCTATTCATGCAGGATAAACAAAAACCTCGGATCATTTATCACAAATGGGAAACTTATTGCTATGAACAATGTAAAAAACGTAAAATAAAAAACCACTAACCTTGAAACAAATGACTAGTAGCAGAATGTTCTAAAATGTTAATAACATATAGCATGACAAATCGTTTGAGTTTCTCAGACGCTGACCATACCGATAAAACTGGTTCCAACCAAGTAGTTTTAAGTGCAAGCTGTGCCCTCATGAAAATTAACATTGCAAACAATAGATTGCAATAAAAAAGAAACTCAGCTAAAAAGTACATATGAAATTGAGATTTTCATACCTGAAGATTAAGTAAGAACAGATCTCTCCCTTGCAAAGTTAGAGTATCCAATGAAAACCAAAACTTAATCTTGCGAATTCACAGTTACACAGGACCATATCCAAGAACTTTGAATTTGAATTCATCAAAATTTTGAAGATGTATTAACAAACAAAAAGTCATTGACGGAACACTGACAATTATCAGAATTAGTATTCAACCTCTTCAAATTGGTTGCCTAAGAATTTGAAATCTCTATAAATATATTTCTTCCCTCAAGCTCCGAATGGCAGGAGCCAAAAAATCATTAAACTGTTACACAACCTATCAGTCATGCTTCTGAACAAAGTATCCATTTCCTCTTTTTCCCAACCCATCAAAACTTAAGGCTGAGCAAGCTCTCTGCCCTTATCCACGTCAATAGAAACTTAACATTAACAAAAAAAAAAAAAAGACCATTACAAAATTTGCTAATCAATCTCACTTTGTACACATGTACAGAGGGGTAACGAACTGTTGGTGACCCACCACAGCAGATTTTCAAGGGCAGGTCTAGAGATAGGCATCTCTTTCCCCTTCTTTTCCCAATGCCCGTTTACTAGGAGAAAATAAAAAAAAAAACATGCTATATATACAGGGGTTGACTTAGTCTCTAGCACCACCAAAACCAGAACGACTAATAGATTCCCTTGCAAGTCGAACCAAACGTATGAGTTCCTCTATATCTTGGAAGCTGAAATCAATAACCCTTCTAATAGAAGCAATACAATCCTTATTTTGTGCCTCTTCCAGGGTTGCATTAGCAGCCATGAAAGCATTCTGGGACATTCTTGAGGCCTCCATGGCATAATTTACATCCTGAGTCTGCAAAACAAGCACGTATGAACATTTTTAACCCTCTAGTAACACCTATAAACAAGCATGGCCATAACAAATTCTGTTGCCCCTACTCGGAGATCCCATGGCCGCAACATCCAATAACTCACTTATTTTAAAGAAGCTCAATTATATAAAGCCTTTTTTAGGGCATTTTTACGATGTTGAGCCTCCATTTATGGTCCAAGGATGTATGCAAATGCATGTCAAACGACCCTCATTCATAATTTTTCCATATTCCCCAAAAAACCATCTTATACTTTGGTAGCCACAAAACCAGAAATTATCCTCCAATTGATTATCATAGCTAACATGTTCTTGACCTGAAACACCTTGTAAAGCAGCTACTGTTTACTAAACTAAGTTTTGGTCAAAACGAGGAGATTGTACTCAGTAATAAATTTACTTACAAAATCGAGCAGCCTAACAAAACTTGTACGATTTCGAGAAGCGATGACATGGTTTCCAGCAACATGCGAAGCACCTCTAGGTAATGTAGTCCTTTCCCCTATCACTTGGGTGTTTAAGTTATCAACATCTGACGCAGAAGAAGATGGAGACTCACCTGAAGAAATAAGTTGAGATGTAAGGAAACACATCATTTTGTGCAATTTTAGATGCAAATGAACACTGTAAGTTAATTGATTGCTCCCCCCTTTAATAATTCAATAAATATAGCAAACATTGAAATCAAGCTTATTGAGTCATTGACATAAAACTTAAAAGTATGGACATCACCTAATGAACAAAAAATACTCTTTTGATGGAATATTAAGTGCTTGCTTGGTAAAGGAGACCAAACCCCAGTTCCAATAGTTCTGCTATAGTGTTTTTTCCCCATAAAAATTTGAATTTTGGTTCAAACCATCTAGGTTGAACCCATGAACCAAACGGGCACCAAAAGGTTAATATGCAAACCTACGCAAGACCCTTCAATTACCTTGAGGAACGATATGCAAAGTTGCTTGCAACTCATGCCGATCTCTGTTTGTACTGGAATGTTTACAGTATACGACCCTCATGTATGCAATCTCCATGCATTTATAGGCCAAGGCAGCTGCAGCCATTTCTTGGCGTCTTTCATATTCATGGGCACAGAGTCTGTGGATTGCAAAGGCAGCAGCATTATACCAAACACATGAACAACTAAGAAGAATAAGAACTTTAAAACAATGCAGTAAAAATAAAAATTTCCAGCTGCCCAACAGCCGCATGGACAACAAACTAGACAGTGATAATAAAAATAACAGAAATCCAGTCCTCCAACACCCAAACTGAGACAACACAATAGTAAAGTGAGCTTGACCTCTGTTTCTTTGAAGCTTCTACATCTTACTCAGTATATTTATTATGCAACATTATGACATGCCTTAAACTTAAAACCTCCAAACACAAGATGGGTGTTTCTTCTTATTCTTCTTTTTCTCGTTTTTCTCTCTCAGAAACTCGCTTTTAAACATTAAGGTTAAAAATTGTAGGTTCTACAGTTTTTGTGAAGATGAAATATCTCAGTTAAGTTGTATGAAATATAATGGACGTATATGATCAGAAAATAAAGTTAGACTTACTCGCAAAGTTTAGCTGTGGTTGTGTATATTTGCATTTGAGTCATCTCTCCATGTCTTCCATTCTCACTACCACAAGCTTCTAGAAGTACAGCGCCATGAAGAAACTTTAAGGCAGCTTGGAAATAAGCCTCACTACTTTCAAAGGCAAACCCAGAGCTCTGTAAATATAGTGAAAACATACTACAAATTAGAGAGCAGCAAAAAGAGCAACATGTTAATCCTATGAACAAAAAGAAAAAACTGACAACAAGCAACATACAAACCTTAAGGCGATCTGCATAGTCTCTAAGCTCTTTAGCTTCTTGGAGGGTACCAGTAGCTGTCACGTCAGAGGACTTTCTCACGGGACTTGAAGCATCAACATCCCTAGCTCCTTGTCGGTCAGGCGAGAGATGAATCGAGCTGTGACTAACTCTAATCTTGTTGCTTGCACTTCCATCATGTTTCATCTTTGGCCCCTTATCATTGATGGATGCATCAATTGGAGGCGTATGCAATGTGCCTGCTCCTTCAGACCCTGGCACAGGTTGACAACCAAGGGTCGGCACTTCTCTCTTAACTCCAATTTCAGGATGAGAGGAAGTTTTAGATTTACTGCTTTTTGATTCAGTTGTTTCAGGATAGCCCTCAGCAATTTTCCCATTAGTAGTATATCTGGCTAACTTCACATCTAATCCATCATCGTCTCTTCGTTTTAGCTGGGTTTCCAACCCTTTGTCGTTTGACCCTTGTGCTGCGTAATCTTTTCTACCATTATTCTTCTCCTCCTTGACAGTTTTAATGCTCAACTTTTTTACAGAACTGTGTTTAACATCAGTGGCTGTTCCAGGACTAGGTGCAAGATGATTGGGTTCAACCTTTGAATCATATTTTTGGTTCTTCTGTGAGTAGTCACTCACCAGATCAGCAACTTTACCCTTACCTCTATCTAAATCAGAAGTCAAAATTTTGTCTTTGTCCTTAAACTGCAAAGTGGACACCTTACAAGATTTGTGCTGAGAAAAAGCCTCCTCATGATCATTCTTCTTCACTCTAAGCTCATCATAGTACTGTCCCGCAACATGCTGATCAACAACATTACCACTAAACAAATGGCTCCTCCCAACTTCAAAACATGGTTCATCTTTTGCACTGAAGTCATGAGTAGCATCACCATTTTGGTATTTTCTAGTAGAAATCTCCTTCCTCAAGGTCCCAGATCGATTAGTTTCACCATTAGCATCCGCAGCCAAGGGTTTTTTAGAATTACTCACAGATGGGAAACCACCATTAACAGCGTCATCTTTCCTGAGAACATCCCCCGCAGCTCGTGTAAACTTGTCCAAATTGGTCGTTCTCAAAGGAGATGACGAAACCGATTCCACTGGCGAGCCTTTTGCTTCTTCAAATTTGCCTCTCACTTTGTGGGAACCAGAAACTTTTGAAGAGCTTGAAGTGGCAGCCATTGAAACATGTCCAGACCCCAAATCCTTTTTTGATGAGTATGCACCATCCAGAGCTTGTTGAGATGCATCTTTTTTACTATGTTTCCTTGGTTTCTGGTCCTTAACAACAATTCCATCTTTTCCCATTCTATCAAATTGATAACTTTTAACACCTGACAAAATAATTGGGGCCACTCTATCTTTTCTGTCAAACTTATCATTTCCACTGTTACTACTTGACTCCTTTCCATCAGCCTTAGAAATTCTGCACTTCTTTTCCTTCCTAAATCCACTTTCACGACTAACCTCCTTATGTACCTTGACATTGTATGCAGAATTATCAAACGTATCAATATGTGTCTGATTGTCTTGCCAATCCTTCAATTTCCTTTTCTTCATGGACCTCTCACTTCCAGATGAGACCCGACCTTGGTCTTCGGATTTCTTTATGGAAATTTGAGCGTCCTCTGCCCCGAACTTGGTTTCTTTAGATAAACAATATTCACCATTTCTTAAACCTTTCACCCTTGCCTTGGTGCTTGAACTCGGACCCGCCTTCCCTAAACCAATATTAGAATCTTGATGTCTGACGGCATTGTACATACCTTCAGTCTTAGGTTTCGTTGAAGTTTCACATGCATATTGATCAGCATCGCTCTTGCTTTTATTCCTTGTTTCCTTAGAGTTCCCTGCAAGAGATAAAAAGGGGAACAATCCCAGAGATTACCGACTTTTGCATAAAGGAAAGCGATAACAACCCAAGAAATAGTGATCCTAAAATAGAATAGGTACCTCCATTAGCATGCTTTTCTTTCACCTTAGCAATGTCTTTTTCCAAGGTCAAGTTGTATGGTTTGCTCATATGTTGAGAACCTGATTTCTTCATTTGGTTTGAATCTAAAGGAGACTGGCTCATATCATTTAAGCTTCTACTTTTGACAGGTTCATGCAGGTGGTTTGTTGTAGGATTCAAGATCTGAGGACTATCACTGTTACCAAGGTTTGACATCTCTTTCGAACCATGTCTCTTCTTTCCTCGATTAGATAAAGCCTGGAAGGTTGGGTGAAGGTTGGTTTGGTCAAGACGTTGGAAATCTGCTGAATTTACATGATTTTGTAGGTTATTCTGGTTTTCTGAAACTGGTACTTGGTATAATGCACGTAGCGCTTTTGTTGTATCCTCTTCACTGAAATCACAGCGACTCATTCCAGGCCTACAAGATAATTTCAATACCACAGTAAGCAGGCACCAAAGCATGCGTAAATAAATAAACAAATATATATGTATATGCACATTTTTTATGTATATATGAATTGATGTTTTACATGTAAACAAGAGCAACGAGAAAAGGCGTTGCAATAGAAATATATTTAACATTCAACTGAAATTAAGCCATGAACATTACTAGTCTCAATGGGAAGCTGCTTTGTCAAGCTCTAAACCAGTTCAGCATGAAGAGGGAACTTACAGCCAGTTTTGCATGCTACACAACCATTTCTCTGGAAGCTGCTCTGGCTTTATGCCAAAGGGTAGTAGCCGCCATGTTTGACAACGATCACAACAAACCCAATCTTCTTCAATGAGCACGGTGGAAGCTATAGCAGGTTCCACTTGTGAAGTGCTACCATTTCCCATAACAGGAGGATGTACACCTGGAACACCTTTTAAAGATACCCGCTCGTCAACCTTTTTACCGCTTACTGTTTCCTTTGCATTATCCAAAATTGATTTCTTATCTACTTCAACATTACCAAGCTTAGCAGGCTTTTGCTTATCAGCTGTATGTCTCTCCCCGAGATCCAGTCTCATGTCTGTCAGTTCTAGATCTTTGCCACACAACAAATCGGAATTACTATCTCCAGCCTTGCTATTATGTGACTTAAGCTTCTGCGTTTTACTACTGCAAGGGCCAGCACTGTGCCTGATATTCTTTTTATCATTTGGTACCGCACCTGTCTCAATCCCCAAACTTTCCTTTGTCCCCTTCGACTTATTCTTGCCTTCAAAGGATTGCTTTTCTTTCTTACGAGGAAAATTTGTTTCATCATGTTCATTTAATGTATTCTTTGGACCAATATTCTTCCTCTGCAGATCTAGACCTTCTTCTGATTTTGATACATCAGAGTATCCTTTTAAGTTCACAGAAATCTTGTTACCCTTGCACTTGCTGTCATCCCTCAGATCATTTGGAGCATCCTTGAAGGAATCCGTAAATCTCTGTTCTGAAATCTTTTCAACAAAACTACCCATAGATGATTGTTTCTCATTCTTCCTGCAGTCCTGACCAGATAAAGATTCAAATGGTTCCTCTTTCCGTAATTTAGAGGGAAATAATCTATCTTTCCTCTCATCATTTTTGGCGTCCTTAAGAACTTCAAACTCCCGACCAATCACTTTCACAGAACCACCAGCATCACATTCTGTGTTGGTTTTTGGTGTGCATTTTGAGCCATTACACAAAAACTCCTTCCCTACAATGGTTTCCTTATCTGATGTCATGTTTTCACGAACAGTAATGTCATTCTCAACATATGTACCATTCCCATGCTTCATTTCAGTATGCCTTTTCCTTTTTCCTGATGATTTTGCCTTCTCCTTTGACACTTTTCCATCCCTCTGCTTAGAACTCGGTTTATTTTTTAAAATAGCAGAGTTATCTTGAACACCCTTGAATGAATGTTCCCCTTTATTTGCTTTAAAAAACTTTTCCTCCCTAGTCAAGCAAAGCAAACTATCATGAAGAGGTGATATTGTTACATCTCCAGGAATTGGAAAGGAAGTCATAACCTGTTCCAAGACATCAAATAAACAAGAAATACAGTCGGATTATTTTGGTCCATTCCATCCATTGCCAGAATCATAATATGATGACAAAACAGTGCAAATATCACCTTTATAATGTTAGTGAGGAACTCGTCCACAGTCTCTCGAGGTACAGGTGGCCTCCCCCCACTTTCCTCGGAGTTGTTCCCCGAAGATGAAGATGGAGAGTCATCAAGGCCGAGACCACTATAAATTGCATTCTTTTGCGCCAAGTTATCGGAACTCATCTTAATTCGAAACTTCAATGGTCTTTGATCAGTTTGGTTGGCTGATCTATTTGGAGTTTCATCCTTCAAAGCACATTTTTCAGCAACTTGGACAGAAGGCAGGCGTGAACTTTTCTTCACTGAAATGTCCACAGAAGGTGCTATAGAATTATGTAATGGACGATCACTGCTGGGAAAAGTTCCGAGCCTCATACACAGGGATGCATTTGAAGGAGCTTTCAAGACCTGAGAGGCACCCTGTATCGTAACATAACCCATAGTGCTCAAGTAAAATAGAATTTCCCAAGCTGACAACATGTCAGGAACATATATATCTCCTTCCTACCAAATGACCAAAAGACAAGGAGGAAAGTTTTCCATATACCTCCAAAGTTAAATTGTTAGGAGATCTGGATATGCTCTGGTTTTTCTGTGGTGACTTTGGATGAGACCAAACAGTCAGGGAGCGTTCATATGTAGGTAAAAATGAGCCATACCCACCAAATTTAGCCCCTGATATAAAAAAGCCAAACCCCATCAGTTTTCAATGTATAAATAAAACCACACTCATCTTAATAATCTATAACTTCTTTGATAAGTCGCTTACCCAAATTATCTGCAGAAACTCCACCCTCAAAGTCTTTCTGGAAATGTCCCAGAAGATTATGGATCCTCTCATCCTTTCGGAAAACAAAAACAAAAGACAAAATTATGTAACTATGTGTACAAGCAATAGAATGAAGAATAATGAAGAATGAACTAGAACCTAAACATCAAACATTGACTATAACAATGGAAACCAAAATTCCAAGAGAATTGTGTTATGGAGGAAACTTCCTCTAGCTACGTCACTATGTGTAGAATCAACAGAATCATGAACAATGAAATAAAAAACTAACCATCAATTTTTAGCTACAAAATGTGAACTGTGCTATGGGAAAAAATTCCACTTCCTGTTATTACAGACAAACCAATTATGTGAACCCAACTCAACAAACAGGAACAATTGTTAAGTTGATACTTCACATGATTCAATTTCAGAGTTTGCATAAAGGATCAAATTATATGCACAAACTCTTTAAAATGATCCTTACAAAGTTAAAAATGCTTCATTTTCTTTGCGGAGAAGACACAAGGACAAAAATGAACACTCCCAATTTAATGTTCATCTTATTGCACTTTCCAAGCACTAGATATTACAATTCACCATTACCATTTGCAAGTTCTAAACTTTAATTTTATGAGGTTTACTCATTAAATATCCAAGAAGAAAAAATTGAACTTGATTGAAGCAAAAACCAAAGACGCCCTTACAATGTAAGAGAGATCAGTGTCAGGGTCAATATTGGCGTTGTCAAAGCAAGCCTCGCCTTCTTCGAGCTCGCCATTTTCTTCCATCTCCAACACCATCAAAAACCCTAATTCCCAATCCCCCCTTTTCTAACCCCAAAACCCTAGCTGTTCTCTCTCCCTAAAGTCCAACATCACTACTCCAATTTCCCCAAAATTCCTCTCTTGCCCAACAAACCACTTACAGAACCAAACAAAACCCAGAAACCAATTTCCCAGAAACCGACACTCGCAATACCAAATCACGAACTCTCATTTAAATACCCAAAATTTAAAAAAATCTATAAAAAAAAAATTAAAATCCCTCAATGAACCAAATTAAGAAAAAAAAAACGAAAATTAATATGAAAACTCGGAATTTCACGATCGGATACTTTGATTTCGCAGCCGAGATGGGCTGAAACCGATCAGTGCCGACTCGGATTGAAGAGTTCGTAAGGATTCGATTTTCTCACTTGTTTCTTCTCTCTGTATGTTTTTCGTGTTTGTTTTGTTTTATTTTTTTTAAAAATCGCATACAGCGGAAGAAGAGCTGGGTTTTGGTCTTTGCTAATTACTGTCTTTTTTTTTTTTGCAAATTTATTTTTTTCGTTTTTCTTTTTTTTTTTATTATGTCCTCCTTTTGCATGTTTTTTTAGTAAATTTTCTTTTGAAAATGGATATATTTGAAAAAAAAAAATTTTGACATATTTTTGCATGAGTTCTAGAATGGTCTTCTTCCTCCTGCGCGTGAGTAGAGAGCGAGTTAATTTATTTTAGTTCCGTTCATTTCACCGATTTAAATTTTATTAAAATAAAAAATTCTTATAAACAGTGACATTTATTTTTTTTATTATAATAAAAAATTCTCATATAAAATTATATCTTAATTCTAATTAAAAATTTAAAGTAACAAACTAAACGAGTCATTTGTTATAAAATTCCTTTTTAAATAGACGAACTTTTTTTTTTAAGTAAAAGACGAACATTTTCAATGCTTTGAGTCATTAGAAAACGATGATGATGATAATATAATAATAATGATAATGGTAAAATTTTCTATCAAAAAATAATAATCACCCTCAAATAAAGAATTATAATTATGAAATTGTTGGTTTCTCAAATCAGATTTTTTTAAAAAAATTATGCGGAAACGTGGTATCAATCGAATCATATAAATTAAATGCAATTATTATTTCATGTTAATTTAACTATAAAGATATTAAAGAGAAGAAAAATTTTACCGTCGTTCGATTAGAACGTAAATCTTGAACTTCTCTAACACCATCTTGAGCTCTTAAATTTCAAGAATACCACGGTTCTTTCTCAACGTATCTCCAGATTAACGTGAACTCGAACGGACGTTCTAATGGGTTTCTTAACACATGAGATAGATGAATGGAAAGATCACCTATAATTATCACTCATTTTTCTTAAAAGTATGTGATATCTCTCAATAGTCTTTTTCTCTTCTCACTTTTTATTTTATTACGTGCAACTTCTCTCTCTTTTGCATGAGGAACATAATGGGCGCATTTGGAATTCGTTCCAAAATAATTTTATTTTTTGTATGAAAATAAAAATAGAAATGTTTTCAATCTCAGACAAAAAATTATTTTTGAAAATGTGTTTGGTAATTTTATCAGGAGATTGTTTTCAATATAAAAAAACTCATTAATATCTCTGTCTCTTTTTCTTTGCTCGAGAGAGGAGAAAACGAAAATAAAAAATAAAAAATGACTAAAAGTCGTTTTTCATTTCTCTTTCATTTTACACTAAATCAAAAAATTATTTTTATTTTCATTTTTTGTCTATATTACACCAAACGTCATTTTAAAAATATTTTTATTTTATTTTTAAAAAACGTAAAAAATAAAAACGGATCAATTCTAAACGTAGTCAATATTTTTTTTCTTTCCTCAATTTTTCCGTGCAGTTCCTTTTCTTTTTTTTCCGAGGAAACGTGCGTATTTCTTTATTCATTTATTACCTCATTGGCCAAAATAAAATAAAATAAATAAATAAAAATTCTTTAGATGAGAAACGTGGAGAGATACAAGAGTGTGAGAAAAATTTTCTTCTTTCTGTAAAAATAATTAGATTCATCTATATTAATTTAAATTAATTTTAAATTAATTTTAATATTAATTAATATATGTATTTAGAATTTTCAATTCTAAATTAATAATCATAACCTAATATGATATGTATAGTTCACATTAATCTTATAGAGCCGTTGAGAGAAACTATGAACATTATAAATTTAAGCTTTAATAATTTTAACAATTAATTAACACATTAATTAATATATTAAAATTATTAATTCCAAATTACTCCACTATAAATTTAGAATTGCACTCTTAAAATTATAAAATAATTATATTCACGAAATTTGTGTTGTCCATTGATATAGTCACTACATACGAATTAATCCTATATAAACGGTTCATAATTAAAGCTAGGTATTTTCCGTTGACTTCTTTAATTATTTTTTTCTCCATAAGTACCGTTGATTCTTTAATGAATAATATATTGTATGATCCAATCATAAAATTGAGCGCTCTAATTATTTAAGCATCGAATCAACACTTATGGGAACCGTCCATCTACTTCATTATAAATGAATGGATTTCATCTTGAAAATTAATATTATCCGCTATTTATTTTACTACGCTCTCAATATATCAAGACTTTGATACTATTCACATGTGTCATTACTCAATATGTCAAATAACATAATATCATAAATATGAGTCTATTAATTACTCAAAATTAAGATTAATTCATATATGACCATCATTGATAAATATTGAATACTCTATTTAATAACGAAATTTATTAGAGATTCATAATTAATCGTGTTCCGCTCCTATGTAATCATATTACATAAAATACTTTCATTTCAATAATCTCATTATTACCAATCTAGGATAAGATTGTTTCATTCATAATGTAATGAACCGCATTAGTAATTTTAAATTAAAGATCTCAACTTTAATTTATAATTACGGACAAGTTTAGATTATTTTACTTCAAACAGTATCCTCTGCATATAACACTTATATACAATGCTTTACATCTAAAATAATCTAAGATTTTGATATTTATAAAATATCACCATGCAAAACAATATTAAAAAAATTCTCATTTTATTAATAATCAGCAAATTATTTACATATTATTTGATTTATAGGCGTATACCTTAACAGAAATAATGTGGAAAAATCAATAAAACAACAGTGAGATGAGAGATGTATGTATTTTTTTATTGGAGGAATATTCAACAATCGGATCAGATAAGATATTAAAGCCTCGTTTATTTCACATATTCGAGTTTTCAGTTTTAGGTTTCTACAGTAAAAAGCTCTCAGAAAATGTTACATTCCCCGTTCATTTCACCGATTCAAGTTTTGCTACAGTAAAAAGTTCTTAGAAACAGTCACATCTAACTTTTTTACTACAGTAAAAAGTTCTCACATAAAATCACATCTCAATTCGAATTAAAAACTCGAATCAACGAACTAAACGGGTCTAACTTTTTCTGCTACAGTGAAAAACTCTCAGAAAATGTCACATCTCAACTCAAATTGAAAACTCAAATCCGCGAAGTGAACGAGACTTAACTCTCTAAGCATCAATTCACCCAAAAGAAAAATTGTATACATACTGTTCAAAGCTTCACATGATTTTCTCCGGTCGTAGCAAGAAACAAAAATGGACTTTTTTATTTTATATCTTATCTTTTTTACTTTAAAAAAAATCTTAAATTTTGAAGTTTATAAAAAAAAAAAAAAAAAAGCTTATACCTTACATTATAGGTTATTGTGCATTTATATCTCTAGATATTGTCATACTCTCTTCTCAAAAAACAGATGGTCTTATTTGATTCCCCGTTCAAATTGTAAAATTTAGTTTAAGTTGTAGTGATTTAATTTGTAATTCAAATTGGTGTTTAGATATGTAAATAAATTATAATTTAGATTGGAATAAAATTCAAAATGTATTTGGATAAAATGTTGAAAACTGTCATTAAAGTTTTGTAACAAATTTTATAAAATCTCATTGTAGATGACATTGAAAAAATATGCAATATGAATGGGGTGCTATCTCTCTTTATTATAAACATATTAAAAAAAATCACCTCAATCAGAATTGAAAAGGTTATGACATTTTTAAACTTAAAGTTGAGAAAAAATAAAAAGTAAAATCTGAATTGTTTTCACTATAAAAAATAATTTAGATTCTGAATTTAAAGGGAGAGTCAATTCTAAAATCAAGGGATTGTCCTCATTTAGTTCTCTACTAAACATTAATTTGAACCTTCAACTACAATTTGAATTAAATTTTTTGGTTCGGATTGTTAAAACAAACAACATAGATGATTCCGAACTCAGCATGTGGTGCCTTCAGTCTCGCAAGCCATGATGCATGGTCATCGTCGTCGTGCAGCACCGCCCAGTCGAAGCAGCCACGAGCTTGGCGGCCAAGCAACCTGGTGCGGCGAGCTCTTGCTCGCCCTCGCGAATGTCATAAATCTGCCGTTACAATGCCATCATTAATCGTTGAAATTTTATCAACATAATGATGAATGTGACATTTAATTTGAAAGGAAACGTGACAAAAATAGCTAGTAAAGCATTTGTGTCAATGTTTTGACTTTTGGGACATCAACGTAAATTTGGAAAAGAACACCACTTGGAACACACCACGACTCACTTGTGTTGGTGTGCCGCATTTAATTCCACGTACATATAAGAACCTAACTCATTCGTGTTGGTGTCATAAACTTTTATTAAATTTATTGTCGAGAGCTTTCATATGGTATTCAACTCATAAGATATTAATGTAAATAAGTCAACACCATTTATTTTTTAAGAAAAAATCGTAATATAGGTTTATGTTGTAACCTGTCTACACTCTTTTATATATATAGTTGTGGGATCGATTTCGCATCCTTTTTATTCTTAACCCAAATTCTCAATCTATTTTATCTACGCTCTTTGACTTAATGGCCATTGCCACAACAGTCCTACGATTATTGTAGGAAATAGTACAAAGTGTGAAACATCAGGGCTTCTTCTTTTGTATTTTTTAAAGTTAAATTGATTTGAGTTCAAATTTTAATTTAAGTTAAAGTGTATTTGAGTATGGTTTAATTTGAGTTTGTGTTTTGATTTGCACATTTGAGTTATTATTTAAATTGAGAATCTATTTAAATTTGTGTTTGGGTGGACCAAAACTTAAGTTTATAATTTGATAGTATTTTAATAAAAATTCAATGATGATAGAAAATTTTAATAGAGTATATCGGTGAGATTTTGTTCGTCTTTTCGTTATAAATGCATAGAAAAAATAATTATCTCAATAAAAAATAAAACAAAAAAATTATGATATTTTAAAAAATGGAGAAATTAACTTGCAATGACTCTACTGATCCCAATTAACGACACAAAAGAACAAACTCTCAGAGGAACCCAACCACACGACACGACATTGGAATAATATTTGATCAACGTCTTCTGCAATACCATGGCACGTAAGACAAAAGTCAAACAGTAGTTGGAAATCCAAAAATAAAGGGGGAGAAATTGTAGGTCCGTTTAGTTCGTTGATTCGAGTTTTTAATTTGAGTTGAGATGTGAGTATATGTGAGAGTTTTTTACTGTAATAAAAAAGTTAAATGTGACTATTTCTGATAGCTTTTTACTGTAGTAAAACTCAAATTGGTGAAATGAACGAGGCATGTGGCTCTAAGAGGTAATGCTTTTGCCCCCAAGTTTTTAGAAGGAATAAGGGAACTTTTATGGTAGGAATTAATTTTATTATATTGGTAGAAACAGTTATTGGATTCAATCCGATATGTGAATAGGAGTAGTTTTGTATTTTGTATTGTAAATTTTTAGTGTGGATACTCACAATTTAGATAGTTAGAACTGTTAGAAATGTATACTAGAAGTATAAGATGTAATAGAATATTCATTATTTATTTAATAAAATAATTTATTTATTGTTTTATGTACATATATTATTGAATATTATATTAATATCATTAAAAATTCTATGATTATTTATGTGACCTTAAATATTGCATATAAGCGTTATATGCGAGAGGATAATATTTAAGGATAATAATTAAAACGATGTTCATAATGACTTAAATTAAAATTTGAAATCTTTAATTAAAACATTACTAATACAGAAAGTAGCAAAAATCAAAAGAGAAGCAAGGTTCACAAAAGGTCAGGAAGTAGTATGACCGGTTCACTAGTAACTACCACTGCAGGGCCCTGTCATTTTCATTTAGAATGGAATGGTGTTATCTGCACTATTAATATAATGAGATATTAAATGAGTGTATTATGCATAATGAGATCGTGTAGAACCGGAACACAGACACAATACGAATTTCTAATAATTTTCCTTAAGTATAGAAATGCTAATTGAGTCTATTAATGGTCATATATAGAACGACATTAATCCTGAGTTATTAGTAGATTCCTATTTATGGATTTCTGTCTTTTGATTTACTCGATACGGATTCCGAGATGTTAAATCATATTCCTTGTATTTTGGAGACATAATGAAGTGAGTAACCGGAAATGTTATACAAGATGGAATCCATTCATTCTTAAGAAAGAAGTAGATAAATAATTCTTTTGAGGATTGATTCGGTACTTAGACTAGTAGTAGCTCTTATTCATGAATTTGTGTTATGAATCACTGTCCATTACTGAATCAATGGTACTCAAGGATAAAAATGTAATTAGAGAGATTAAGGGATTTCATCTAGCTCTAATTATGAATCATTTATGGATGATTGATCTATATGTAATGACTATATCAAATGGATACTTCACAATTTAGAAGTAAATTATATCTATAATTATGATAGTGCAATTTTAAGTTTATAGTGGAGTAACTTTTAGAATTAATAGAATTAATAAATGAATTAATTAAAAAGTTTTAATTAATTTTTAATTTTGTTAGATCTCAGAATTATAGGTCCATAAGTCCCCGCATCGTCATTGTAATCCTACAAGACACTAAAAGCAAAATGAGAATTCTAAAATTATGAAATTCTAAGTAGAACACTAAAGAATAATTAATTGAGAATGAATTATATATTAAATAATGTGATTATTTAAATTTCAATTTTAAAACACACATGTGGAGGAGTCCACATGGTGTACACGTCCAACACTGTGAGAATCCCTGTGGGATTCAGCTGCTTGCTCTGCTCTCTAAGTTATCCAATTTGAATTCAAATTGAATTAAGTTTGACTTTAATTGGAATTTGAATTTGAGTCAAAATTGGACTGCAAGATAAAGGAGAATTTGTCTCCTTCCCTATTTATAATTTGCGCCAACCATAGGGGGAATATCCATGTGGTGGCCGGCCCGTATGGATAAGAGAGAGATGAAATTTTATTTCTAAAATCAATTAGAAATAGGAGATAATTATCAAGTTTTATCTTGGAGATAAAATAAGACTTCTTCTGGAAGTCTGAGTGTCTGACTACTACTCTATAAATATGAGATTGTAGAAAATTGAAAAGCACAATTTTTGCTTTCCCTAGCATATAGTGGTCGGTTTATAGAGTGAGGAAAAAGAAATTTTTTTTTCTGATTCTACGTCATGCATGTGTTGGTTCTCATATAAAATTTGAGTGTTTGAGTGCTAATCTCGTTTTGTTTTAGGTGTGCACACACACACGTCTTTATAGATTCAAGAAATTGACGAGAAAGATTCGGGTATTCTAAGTAAGCTTGGAACGAGGAACGTTTGTGGTCAAAAAACTCAATTTATCAACCTAATGATTCACTAGGTAAATTCATTCATAAATTAGTTTGATTAATTTATTATTACATAAATTAATGTATTTTATAGAGTACCTTAAAATTTTTGAATGGAGCCAAGCTACCGGGCAAAATAAAGAGGAGTATTCTTAATTGAATGTTGGTCTAAGATACACACTACACAAAAAGTTAGGTGTCGTCTCATTGCCTCATGCTTAATGTGGATTGTGTTTGTATGAGTGGAAGAAGTTGACTAGTGTAACGGGTAGGATGCCTTTCCTTTTTATTATTTATTTTTTCTTTTTTGTGAATGGGTTAGGGATTGGACACCATAGAATCTTACTTTAAGGTACGTGCCCAAATAATAGATTGTATGATAATAAGTATGTACCGGTGCAAATGAAACTAAACCAACCTTTTAATAAAATCGGATCAAATGTTTTCTATTGTATTGACTAGTCATTTTTGTTATAATAAAAAAGGATGAGGGACGAAGTGACACTCAACATTAAAGAAGTTTTAGTACTTCATTTTAATACAAAAAAGACTGGTGACGTTTGGTTTATGGATTCAAATCATGTGATTAAAACTATTTTCGATTTACGTGTATTTTTTGTGAGAGAAAATACTGTAGCGAACCACGAACCATGATTCAAATCAGGAAACAATGAAGGATTTATGTGAAGCCAAGAAGATTCTTGGAATAGAGATAAACAGGGACAAATTGAGAGGCAAGCTTTGTTCAACTCAGAAGCAATATCTGAAGAAGGTACTACAACATTTTGGTATGAATGAGAATTCAAAACCTATAAGTACCCCGCTTGCTCCTCATTTGAATCTTGGTGCCTAGTTATCTCCCAAGCCTGATGCAAAACAAGAATATATGGCAAGAGTTTCGTATGCTAATGCGGTAGATAGCTTGATGTATGCAATAGTGTGTACGAGGCATGACATTTCACAAGCAGTTAGAGTTGTGAGCATGTATATGCATGACCCTAGCAAAAGTCATTGGCAAGCTGTGAAATGGATTCTACGATATTTAAAAAACACTATAGATGTTGGTTTGGTGTTCAAGTGGGAAAAATCCCTTGGTCAGTTGTAGTTGGATATTGTGACGCATGTAGTTTATATAAGCAACGGTTTACTACTGGCTATTTGTTCACTTTAGCCAAGGTGCCAATCAATTGGAAGTCTACCTTGCAGTCGACAGTTGCTTTGTCTATGGTAGAGGCATAGTACATGGCTATTACAGAAGCTGTTAAGGAAGCAATTTGGCTTCAAGAGTTGCTTGAAGACTTGAGAGTTGGTCAGAAGCATATTACGGTGCATTGTGATAGTTAGAGCGCTATTCACTTAGGGAAGAATCAAGTCTACTATGCAAGGACGAAGCACATTGACGTTCGCTATTATTTTGTGCGGGAAATTCTCGAAGAAGGTGAGTTACTCCTTCATAAGGTTTCGACAACACAGAATCATGCAGATATGATGACCAAGGTGGTGACAGTAGCCAAGTTTAAACATCGTTTGGACTTAGTCAATATCTTGCATATTTGAGTTGGTGTCCGGGG